>NC_089201.1:9828373-10128373 GCF_963930695.1 Labrus bergylta | reverse complement strand
AGGTTTTTATGATAACTGGAAAAGGTCTGTGACAGACAAAGAATGAGAAACAGGAAACATGTTACGAATAACCCCTCTATGTGGACATTCAGTCAGTGGGATAGTCAGTAAAAAATGCATCACTGATTTATTCCAAAACAAGATAGATCTACAAATATGTGAAAGACATTTGTACGGAAAAATTTGCTAAAAATATACTCTTCATATGCTTATGAAAAAGTGATTGCATCCCAACAGGTCATACATACAGGTAACATGTAAATTCATTTTGACTATGCAAACATGAAGATATATCCACCTTTGCATTTCACTCTCAGCAGGAAAGCAAATTTGCTTTTTTTTTTTAATGTTGTATTTTAGACCTAGGTCTTCAAAAAATTATTTTTTTAAACTTTTTTTTTGTGGAGTCCTCAATGATAAATGTAGTAAATCAAAGCATTATGTGTGTTAAACTGACAGAAGGTTGAATTGTCTTCACGTACTCTGTGTGTACCAGAATGAACTGTAAGTGTCACATGCTCCAATTGTTCAATTAATTGTTCAACAATTAGCTTTCATATATTGAAGGAGAGAATAAGCTCTTCTTCTGTACGTACAGTACTACACCCTCATCACATATGACACGTCAAACCTGTATAACCTGTAGCCTCTAAATGGTATTTTTGTTTAATCCACTATTTTTTTTCTTGCTTTTTCTCTCTTGACATTTAAGGAGGATTCACAGGAACTTAAACATGAAAGTTCAGACTGAAGTTTGGGAGCAAATTTAGGAGGCTTCAGGAGGAACAGCTCGGAGAGAGACATTTGCAACAATAAATAAATAAATAAATGAATACAGCAACCTCAAATTTAGCAGAACTAATATCAAAAGAGTGTTGCCATTAATAGCAGGATGCAGTTAAGAATGTTTTTTTCTATATTTCATCAGGCTCAACATGTGTCATGTTTGGAGACAAAGCTTGACACTTATTTATTTTATTATTATTATTTTTTAAGATACATTTTTTGGCTTTAATGACTTTTATTCTAGAGAAAGGACGGTGGATAGAGTCATAACCCGGGGAGAGAGAGAGAGTGGGGAACGACTCGCAGGAAAGGAGCCACTAGGCTACCGGCACCCCAAATGTCAACACTTATTGGAGGATTGCTGTGTAATTTAAGTTGATTAAGGACACCTGGGGTGAGAGTGAGAGTGGGGAAGTGGAACAGTTTTTCGACTGCAAACGGCAGCTTAAGATTGAAGTGACAGCAAT
Organism: Labrus bergylta; assembly: GCF_963930695.1. Lineage (NCBI taxonomy): Eukaryota > Metazoa > Chordata > Actinopteri > Labriformes > Labridae > Labrus > Labrus bergylta. The sequence continues at coordinate 10,127,120 of NC_089201.1, read as the reverse complement.
CTGATTTGTTGATAAACCTAATGGCTTTAAATGTATATTTATTATTTTCAGACTGATGACAGAAGTATTCTGAAGTTATTTACCTCTTTGGTTTGACCATGAATCGGTACATCAAACAATATAAAAAGAAAAAATTGTGAATTGACTTACTTTCCATGAAACACCTTCTCCACATAAGCCTTCATGAACTTCCTCCTCTCCACTGTGTCGGCGTCAGCGTCCTCTCCGCTGTGCGCCGACGAAGATGACGACCTCCTCAGCTCCCACGCGTCAGAGGGCGGGTCCATGTCATTCTCACTGTCTGCGGACTCTGTTGCATCGCTGTCATTGTCTCCCTCCTCTTGGTGGTGGTGGGGGTGAGAGCCATGCTGGGCGGGTGCCATGGGCTCTGGCAGTAAAGGCTGCTGATGAAGTCCTGTGGATGACCTGGGCTCTGGGGAGAAAATGTCTGTGTGGCCTTGTTGTTGACCTCCGTCTACACTCAGCGTTGAGGCCCCTGAGGGCAGGTCGAAGTCTATGAGGTTGTCCACTGCCACACCCTCCATGTTAGAAATGATGAGTGGGATAGCTGGAGGTTTCAGCTAAGGTCATAGACACTGTTTGACTTTGCAGACCCTCCCATCCCCCGAGGACGCTGACATCAAGTGAACTCACAAGCCCAGTGCATCTGTGAACAGATTAAAAATGAAATTAGCATCATGGTCCTCATTGACATTGTCCTCAGACTTGGCAACCATATAGTGCCAACTAAATAAGTCACTCACTACTGTTACCTACAGAATGTTCATTTACACTGACTATTGTGTCAATATTTACTACATTATGAGTACCAGGATGACCTACTCATAACAGTCAAAAAGTTGAGTTTGGAACTATTGGAGACTTCTCACCCTTCATCTAAATGGTTACAGTATGATAATTTATTTTCATTTTATTAAGACCAAACTGAAATCAACAACACAAAGGCTGGCTGATATGTTCTTAAAGGTAAACTCCTGCACACTATCTAGACTACTTTGCAAATAAACATTTATTGGCAGTGTTCCAGTACCAGACATTCATCGGGTAGTGTGCAGGAATTTACCTTTAAGCTTTCGATGGACACATTGCTCTCCTTTGCACCTGTCTTTTGATTTTATTTTGAATTATATTGTTTGATTTATGACGATCATGCTCAAGTTTATGTGATAATGCACCAAGGCTTCATGTATTTTCTAAAATAATATCCAGTTGTCCAATAAAAGTCTTTATAAAAGTGCTTTTAACACCTTCCCATTCACACACTGATGGCAGAGGCTGCTATGTAAAGTGACCATCAGAAGTAACTAATCCAATTCATACACATTCATACACCACCAACAAAGCAGCAGGAGCAATTTGGGGTTAAGTGTCTTGCCCAAGGACACATCGGGCATGTGGCTGCAGGAGCTGAGGATCGAACCAGAGAGACGACCGACTACCAACTGAGCCACAGCCGCCAGATGGCAGGTGGGGCAGCTACAATTTTTTGGGGCCTTGTACAAACAGATGACCAATAGGACGAATTAAATACAAAGGCCTTCCTCTTATACAAGCCTGCTTAAAATAAATGCCTGGTATCTAAACCTAAGTCACCCTAAATGACTCTACTTTATTTGAATCAACATAAAAATGTACTTTTTGGTTAAATGTGTGGAAATACAAATGGGATTTATTCTGATGGTTGTTATTGGTGTAGAAATTCAGCCATAAATAATGTGCGCTCTGTGGGGCCGGTTTATGTTGTCTACGATTTAAAAAGAAATTCATGATAGAACACTATTTTGCCTCTGGATTGGAGGCAGCAGGAACAAGAACTTTAAGCTCTTCCATCCTTTTATTACAGTAACGAACCTCTGCATATCACTTTCCAGTTCACAGAGGAAAAGGGAGTGAGGAAAACAAGCAAGAAAAACACAGATCACAGAGTTTCTGAAGCAGAATCGTTTGGCTTTCACCTTTGCTTGTAGCAATGAAATCTCAATTGACTATTCAGCATAAATGGATTCTAACAAGGTCATTCTAATTCATTACCCAGCAAGCATGCAGACGGGAAATTATAGATGGAAACCACAAAGACAGGAAACACAGATCTTAATCTTCATGTCTGCTGCACATCTGAACCTTTAATATTGTTGTAATACTAAAAAAGCAGCACACTGACCTGGTCTAACTTCAAAGAAATGAGCCAACCAAGGAAAGTTACACAGTAATATTCAGTTACACGACTCTTTACCCTGACCTTGTATGCTCTGAGACGGAAAACAGCAACAGCTGCCCATCCTGCTCTCTGTCTGCAGGCTAATCTGCTGCAGCTCCTCTAGCACAGAGCACCATTTGGCCTTCTGACTACATATGCACAGTTATAACTTTGTTAGACTAAACACACACACACACACACACACACACACACACACACACACGCAGAAACATGCACACTCTCACAGGTCTGGCCCGGAGCCCCTGGGTCAACAGTATGTTTTGGCTGGCACTCTGAAGATGAGGGAGTTTGTTATATAAATCTGTGTTTAGTGAATAAAACCAACAGCGACGCACATACACACATCATGAGTGCAAGATAAACACACATGCACATCAGCAGCACAGCAGCAAGCGTAGACTAGTGGGTATTAATGACATCATAAAAAGGAGGAGAAAACATGATGAAGGGGAAATCACCTCATTTCCTTTTCCAAGTGTTACCCCTAACCAGTTTTTTCATATACTTTATGTAGTGTTGGAGTATTCAAAATTGGTCTTGGTCTCAAGACCGGTCTGGGGACCACATTTTGAAGGTCTCGTCTCGGAATCTAAAGGATTTTTAATCTGTCTTGTCTCGGCCCCAGACTGCGCAGACTCCAGATTGAAGCTGCAAAGCTAAAAGAGGGCTGAAAATCAGACCTCACACAAAGGATCTTGAACAAAAGACCAAAAAAACAAAGAACAAAATCAACCGAAGCTGCATGTACTGTATCTGCTACAGAACCAACAGACATCTTTAAATCTGTGAATATTGTCTTCCCACTGACATATTGATATTGGCCTTTAAGTTGGCTGAAATTTAAACTTTTTACAGGAAATGATTAAGAAACAGCGCTAACGGGTGATGAAGAAATGGGGTCATCACTCGCATTTTTAAGAGAGAACACTCCATAGTATATACAGCTTTAGCACTGTATACTGTACATAAAGAACAGACACAAGCAAAATGTCTGTTTTCATTCCATCTTAAGAACTAATCATGCTTTATTACACATGATCTAGTGTTGTTCATTTTCAGTATTGGTCTATAAAGAAATTCAAAATAGGTTCCAATAGGCTCCAGTCAGGAGTTCTATGCTGTTTGCCGATACTGCTTCAACACCGGAAGCTGTTTTATCACATCATCAGAATCCTCCTGCTACAGCTGTCACACCACTCACCACAATGACTTATGTGAGAAAGTCTGATGGTCATCTGACATCTACAAGGCATCAGCATATTTGTGTCATTATCATTTAAAAGTCTTTGTGATTAAAGCTGCTGTGATATTCAACATCCTGAGTGCAGGGTCAACAAACAGGACACAGATACAGTTTTCTTTGTTGGGACGTTGTGCATGTGCCATTCCTCTCTTTTGTACAGGAACTCTTGCTCTTAATAAGCCCACCATGAGTTTTTTTTGTTTTTTGTTGAAGAGGCAGTGAGGTTCCAATATGGTGACGGAGCATGTGGCTCAGTCTTACTGGTGATGCTGGAAGTGTGAAATGTCGCTGGGATGTAGTTCTACCCTCACAGCTTTTATTCTTAAAGGCCTGAGCTGATCAAAGATAGCAGCAGAGAGCCTCAGTCAGTCATGATTCTCTGCTGGGGATGGATGGCAGAGGTACAATCACCTGCAGGCTAGTGACGCCATTTGGCTTGAGTAATGTGTCCTGTCTTTCTGTTCTGCTACGGCCACTAAAGTTGAAGGCACAAAAACACACACACACACACGCGCGCACACAAAGATGCAAAAGGACTCTGTATCCTTCACTCTGACTGCAGAGGCTGCAGTATTTCTGCTTCCATGAGCAGGAAGGGGGAGCCCCCCACAAACCCTCAAACACACACAGTCACAACCTGCCCCCGCATCAACACCATCCCTGCATGTGATGTGCGCAGGGGGAGGGGCTTACGTGATACTACAGTACTTTGTGTGATTTCGTGTAGAGGATCCCTGCTTGTTGCTGCCAGCTATGCACCAAACATCACAAGACCCGTCCTGGTCTCTGCTCTCTTCCTCTGTGTTTTGCTGCATGATTCTCACATGAAAGTTGGTGCTGTTATGCAACGCGCCCCTGAGCCTCTCCCACCCCCAGGAAGTATTATTCAGCCCACTCATCTGTAAAAAAAACAAAAAAAAAAACATAGTAGAGCAAGATATGTGAGGTGCATTTACCCTTACCACTCAAGGTGATGCAGTTCATCCATCTCTGTCACCCCGGCTTTATGAGCAATATGCAGCAAATGCAAAGCCATTAATCACCTTTTCTTATATGTCAAATACTGTTTCATAGAAAATCAATTCAGCATGTGAACAAGGTCCTTTCAAAGTCCCAATAATGGCCCACTAGTCCATTATCCAAAGTGTCCTCTGTAGCATTCCTAAACAAAGCTTTGCCTAACTGAAGCTGCCTGCAGAAACCAACACCACACTAGGGACTTCACTGACCCACAATCCTTTTGGCTTCCTTCAGTAATTTGAGACTGAAAGTTGTTTCCATTGTTGTGTCTACTGGGATGCTTCAGTTTAAACAAAAGCAGTGAGTCCATTCTTTGTGTTACTCGTTCTTGATACTTTGGACTAACAAGGTTGTTTCCCATACCTCCCCCTGGCTCCTTCAATTTTCAATTCTTTCTTTCAAATTTTTTTTTGGGTCATTTTGCCTTTAGAACAGCTGACGAGAGACAGGAAATGTTTAGAGGAGAGAGTGTGGGGGGTGGGGGGTGGGGGGGGTGCGGTGAAGACGAAGATTATAGCCTCTGTACATAGGGCGCGCTACATTACCACTAGGCTATTCAGTCTCTTAAACATGCTTTTTACTGATACATTGTTAACTTATTTGCTTGTCATGCTATAAAGAGTCCTATGAAGGCTCAAAGTGAGACTGTGACAGTCACCACAGCAAAGCTCAACAAAACAGCTTCAGCCGACAGGTCAAACAGAAATGTTTGTATTTGTGATAATGCTTCAGTATATGCTTACATACTATGACTTCTCCACTGTCTTTACGTTTGTCGTGCCTGAGGTCTGTTTACAGTGTCTGATCTTGTGACTTCACGTGATTCTTTTCTTGCTCTGCTGGAATTCTTATTAGCAATCTCCAGAGTTTACCAGAGTCTGCCTTTTCTTGACTGAAAAAGATTTACAGTTTGTGCAGGAATGTGCATTCATGTAATATATAGGAGTCAGATGTAGATGCATCAGGTTTATGTTAATTTAATGGTTAGCAATGATAAGACTCACTGTTATACTTCATTTTAATTGTATTCTATTTCTTTGTTATCGGTTACGCACAGTACAAACCGTCTTCTACCTACTTGGAAATAAACCTGACTCTGACTCTTTAAATATTAATACTGACAGAAAGACCGAACTAGGAAAGGGTACCTCAAGTCTCTCAAAGGCAAAATTTTTATGCATTTTTTAAAGATTTAATTTTTGGCTTTTTATCCCATAATTTGACAGGACAATAGACTCCAACCATGGACTGCCCGCTTGTAGGACTAGCCTCCATGCAGATGCGACCTAACTGCTAGTCTGCTAAGCCAGTCGCCGCCCCGAAATGTATGACTTTTCAAGACCTTTTAAACTCCAATTATACTCTCTGTAGATGGCAGACGAGGTTGACTTCTCTTGTACACTTTATGTCCAATATATGAATTCATAGTCTACTTAGCTAGCTAGCTTACTCACTAAGATTACAGGCTTGAATGAAACATTAATCATGACTACAACTCCCCTGCTAACAGCAGTTCCAATTCTAAGGCAAGGAGCTCACTTTAGCATTGATTAAGCACATTTAGTTTTCTTCCCTGATTGCTGGTTCACACCTGAGCTCCTGCATACTCCCACTGCCAAGAGCATAATGCAATGCAGTTATGGTAAGAGCACCTTTACTGTCCTAACTTCAGAGTCAGTCACCCAAACTGTATGCTTTAAGCCAGAGTTATTCCCCGACATCTCTCCTAACCAAAAGTTTATCCCTTGACCCGTCAGACTTCAAACTGCCACTGAGTTCTTTCAGACCTTCAGTTTATCTGGACCAGACTCAAACACTCTTTAGGAAGGGAGACAAGCATTTAGGATGCAGGAATGTCAAGTTGACCGAAGCCTCTTTCCGAGTAGCTTTGGCACTTTGGAGCCAAATAAGGGTAAACAATATCAGTTGGAAGTGTCTGTGTGAGTCACCTGTTAAAGGCATAAAAGGCTGCTGCTAGCTGTTATCAGCTTCTGTCACCAGTAAGTGGGAACTACTCTCTCGCAGCCTTGTATGACTGACAGGAGCAATAAAGTCATATTTTTACAATGCAGCTTGAATGCAGAAAATCCCATCACTGAGTCAAATGTGTATAATTTCTCATTTCACAGCAAGTTCATTTTTTTTATTGAACATAATATTGTCAAATATGTAATTAAAAGCACCGTGTCACAGTGCCAGAGCACATCCCATCACATGCTTCATTGAATACGTGTGACAAGGAGAAGTGACTGCTGATAAGTTAGGTGCTGAACCTCGGCTGATGTTGGCCAGTAACAGCTAGGGGACTGTACTCACAGATATAATCTCCTCACCACAGGCAAACCTCACCAAACAACAACACCAACTGTTTTCAGGGACTATTTGTACTCGCAGAGACGGAAAACAGCAGCACCACTTTAGCCCTATACAGATAGACATCGACAGTCTTTTAAGCATATTATTCATTTACACAGAAATGTTAAATATTATTAAATATAATAAACATTAAATAAGTTTTGAAAGATAAACAGTTCTTAAAATCACTGTACAGAACATATCATTCAGAAAACAATGCTTGAAGTGAATTAGAAAAGACAGTTTGTCGAGCAGAGCGCTTTGATGCTATGGTTTTCAATACTCTCAGCACTGTCTGCAGCACATGCATACAACACAGCTCAGCTGACTCCATGGTTCAGCACTTCATTTGGTTGACAATATATAATGCCAAGGCAGCCTTATGAGTACATTTGCATGGACAATTCTTTCAAGTCAATCCATTTACAGTAGTTTTTTACCTTTAAACAGGTATCAGTATGAATGTTAGATAGTCCTCAGTGGTTGGGCCTGTCAGTTCATGCCTACTAGCAGAGGTGTATGACTACTTATCTATTCTTACTTGTTGTTTACGTCACTGTCTCTCAGTTCTTTTCTTTTGTGTCACCGATTACTACGATTACTCACTTTGACATTTTAATCTTACGGAAAGTGCTACACAAATAAAACAAGTCATTAAAATCACATGAAGCTATGATTTCAAGAGTGCCATTCTGACACTATCATGGCTTGGTTTTTAAGCACACATGACAACACTCTCTATAGTATCACCGCTGCCACGCTTATCATGTAAAATCTCTAATGTTGCATTCCCCTCGCAACATTACACGTAAGTAGACATGAGTGTGGACAAATTCCTGCCAGTCTCATTCATGCTCAATGAGTATGGAAGCCAGGGTATATTTAAAGCCTTTTCTGCATTTTTTGCAGAAAGAGTTTAAAAAAATAAGTCCCTGCTATTGTTTTTTTTTTTTTTGCCTTGAAAATGCACATCAGGTCAACTGAACTGGAGCCAAGTTAAATGAGCCATGTTGGATAGTACAAAACCTGGGAGGAAGTTCCCCCACATGTGCACTTTCAGATAACAGCAAACAGTCTTATTTGGCAAGGAGCTGAAGCTACAGCAATATTATGCCAGGAATGTGAAAACAGGCAAAGTGGTATGGGGATTTGTAGGAATCATGATTGCTTAAAATAACTTTAAAACTTCCTGTTCTTTTTGGGTTTGTTTAAATTTGACACAGATATGTCTCCTGTTTGTGTGCAGAACTCCCTGCTCATTACCATTTCGTCTCATTATTTAGGCTACTACTTTAGATTATCTTCCATATGCTTGAATATATGGCTAGACCGTCATGACTCATTAGTTTATAAAATAATTTAAAATGCATATAGCCTATTATCAGTAAGCCTACTTGTTAAACCATGATAAAGTACTCGTTGCAAATCAAAATGAGCTGTTCTCCAATGTGGTATACGTAGAGTTAGTATAAAGCAGCTCGTCTGTCATGAATTCATTATATTGAATAAAACGCACTTCAAAAAGACCACGGTGCAGGGCCGATTTAGTAACACGGAACATCTTTAACTCTGAAAGTTCCCATTTTCTACAAATAAAATGCACTTGATGAATGATACATACGCTTTGTTTTCCAAATTGTTTTAAAGGCAACTCAGTTATTACAACCTTGGAGAGTGAAGTTAGGTTTACGCTGTCTTCTTGGAGGGAAACCGGAATCAGTTGAGGCTGAATTGAGATACAGACAGTTAAAACACAAGCAAGAAACAGGTGCTTTGGCTCTCACAGTGCACACCTTAGCTTATAATGTAGCACAAATGCTGACCAATGAGTTGAAGCTGGGCTCACTTGACAGCTGAGATAGGAAGCAGCACTGAATAAACACAGCAAAGGCTGACGTTTCCTACAATGTTAATCCCTAGCTTTACAGGGAAAACAGGGATACCCCACGGCAGTCGAGAAGGTGTATCTACAAGTAAAGCCGTAGACACAAACAAAACACCGTTAATTCATCCATAAAGGCGAAAACATCACGACCAGAAGATAATAACCCTCCGCTTCGACCCCAGGAACATTCAAGAAGGCAGAAATCCAATGAGAAATGCGGTTTAAAAGTGGGAAAACAATACCTTTTCGGATGTGTAAATGTATATTTCATAAGACAACGACATAGACAGCTGTACGTACATGAAAGGTCCCGCGCTGACAGCAGAAAGACGCTGCTCTTCAGTGCTGTATAGTGCGTCGCTTTTGCTGAAGACTGTGGTCTTGGAGACAGAAGAGCGCATGCGCAAACAAAAGCGAACACGACGAGGGGGAACCCAATGACGTTGAAATCAGCACAGCCAATCAGAGCGACCTGTGCAGCCGCGTTGCTGCGTCAAGCTAGAACTAATATTAATGGTTATGCCCTTCAAGATAAAAGCATGGTGTTTCCATTTACCTTAAAAACCCAATAATTTCGGGGAAATTGAAATTTTGACGATAGGCAAAAGGTTTTCTTGAATCAAAATCATTCATTTTTGTATCTTTACTCAAATGATTCACAGGAGATTTCTAGTAAAATGGTAAAATGTTCTCTGTTGTTTACGTTTTTTTTTTTTTTTTAGACTTCTGTAAAAGGAAGTGTGCTTTGTAATAATATATCAAGCCTATATACAAAGTTTTCTCAGAAACGGGGGGCCTATTCCCTACCACATGATGATGTATTATAGCCTACCTGTTCACAGGGAATTCTATAAAGACAGATATCACACACTTTGAGTAGTTTTGAAAACAATAGGTACATCTATCTATAATTGGGAATTTGGTTTCATTTCAAAATGTATGGAAAATGTCTCACTAACTCACCAACACACTTCTAATAAGCTGCCTCCCAAAATTTGCAAGCAAGAGACACTTAGGCAATTTAGTTCCTTTATCACAACTATCAAACAAAACAAATGTAAAAAAGACACTAACATGGAATTGCTAAGGGCTCAGGAAAGAAGACCCACTCCAAAACAGAAAATTATTGTTTGATTAGTTAGTTTCAATCATAGGGTATTTTAACTCTAAAACATATAGAACAATACAAAAACATGAGAGTGGTCAGTTTCCAGTTCATGCTGCTGCTGCCAACTCTTCCAGCTTCTGAGGGAGTCTGACGGTGGCAAAATTGACTCTGTCCTCCTTCAGTTTCTGTTTCACCGTCTGCGTCAGACCCAGCTCCATGTACTTCTGCGTCTGCCTGTCATACTGAGGCCAGCTGACCAGATCAGGACCATCGGGGGAGCTGATGGGATATTCAGACATTAATAGACATCAGGGCAGTCCATGCAACGACAAAACATCTAAATATTGTCTGTACATGTTTGCTGACAATATGCAAACGTTTCCATAAATCTGGATCACTTTCCCATTGCTCAGTCCTGTATATCTTTATATTGGCTATATAAGATTATTTATTTGTATTTGTGTTCATTTTTAACAACTTAACAATAGGCCTTCCACAATAGATTTTTTAGATTGTGGGTATATAAACAGAAGAAGAGTATCCGGTTGATGTTTCAATAGTTGCTTTCCAACTGTTTTAATTTTTAAATGACCACATCCTTTTTATTTAATTTAAGTTAAGTCACAGCTTCCCAACGTTTGTGGACTTTTTAATAAATGTTTTCAAAGCCTGTACTTGCAATTGTTTCCAGTATTAATATGCATCAACTTTCCATCAAACAACCTCTATAAATATAAACATTATAAAGCTGCTATCAGTGTTTGTGTTAGAAAATCCAGCTCACAGAGAAACATTAACATTTAATTGGTTCAACTGAAGACTGACAATGTAAATTTAAGGACGTTAAAAAGCTTTCGAGAGTGACTTAAAAACATTGATTTTTGTAGTCTTCGATGCTTACTCACCCGCTGCGGACAAAATTGGCCCAGTAAGCCATCATGGTTTTACAAAGACTTTCATCCTCCTTGTTAATATTGCCTGAAGATAGGACAGGAAGAGTTTAACCGCACAATCAAATATGTTATTATCCATTGAACATGATCTGAATGGACTAATTTTGTAGTGCAGATTCAAGGTCACCAACATTTACCTTCATTCATTCAACTCACATTTAGTTTGCCCTGAAAACGTGTAATGAGAAGAGACAGTAGCAGAAGAGCCTATGAGATATTACACATAGCCTACCAATGATTTTTATATCTCCGTTCCAGAAACAGCCGCCAAACATGAAGCCGACATCATCAGCGTGATCTGCCTTCACAAAGCTGGGCCTGGTGTCGCTGTGTATCCCAGCACGGTACACAAACTCATACATGTAGACAGGAACATCCAAATCTGACCACACAAAGGCGAGAGAGGACAAGATGTGAGTGCTGAGACAGAGGTCAGAGGTCAAGAGTAATTGAACTATGAGGTGACTTAAACCAGATCTAAATAACATCAAGTAATCTATATTCTGTACCAACAAATTGAACTAGCATTGATAGATTTCCTCCCACTGCATGACAAGCTTTGGATCAACTTGCGCTCCAATGGCAATGTAGACAACAAGTCACATTTGTTTTGATTTGTTTAAAAGATCCTCTCTGACCTGCGTGGTATCCGGCCACCTTGACAACAGGAAACGTCATCAGCAGGTCTCCAATGATCTCTGTGAATGCGTCTCTGATCTCCTCAGGAGTTTTAGCCTCTTTTAGGTATTCATCTGCCATGAGGCTGTTTGCAGTGGAGATCTGGACCGAGAAGAGGAGTTGGACCATCAGATTCCAAGGCTATGCTGTATATGGGCAAGAATCTCCTATTCGATATGCATCAGGGCATACATATAATAATTTGGGATTTGTAATGATAATGATTTTTAAGCAATTCTGCCACTTCAATCTGCCTGTTTTTTCTCTCTATTTATCCAACATTATGAGCTCACTTCTTCCTGTCTCAGTTTACATTGTTTCATTACAGTGATAGAGTCATGTAGCATTACACAAACAACAACACAGCACAAAATCAAACACTACCATAAATATTTGCTTGTCAAAACTGTGTTTAAGAATCAAAAGAGTTTCAAATAAGATAAATATACCCAATATTCAAGTTTAACAATAATGTAACATTCTCCTGATTAAACTTAACTTAACATTTTGGAGCAGAAAATGTACTTGTCAAAAGTTCTGAAACTTAGCTATCAGTACTCTAACTCCAACAGGTCTGACATTTAGCAAGGATGGACAAATAAAAGTAAGACATTGTAATATATTATTAATATATAAATCAAGTTCAAGCTTAATATAAATCCACCAATCAATCAGTCATTATGATCAACATGTGGCAAATGTTATTATGGTGCTTACCCCAGCAGGATTGAACATATTCACCACAGCCAGCACAGCCTCTCTGTTCATCCCGTTCTCCCAGCCAGGAGGGGCAAAGCTCTGTGACACACAGGAGATAGAGCTCAGGATGAAGAACACATCCTTTAATACCAAGACAGTCATAGAGGCTGGGTACAGTAGATCATATCTGGAAAAGCATTGATGAGCTTGTATGTGTGACCTGAGGCAGGATCCATCCAAACTCATGGTTGGTTATTCCCAACATCACAGGGATCTTCATCACTTCTTTCTTCCTCAGAAGCTCCTCAGCCAGGTCGGTCAGAAACACGCCGTCCACCACGGCGCCCAGATAAATCCTCATCTATATTAAAGACTCAATTCACTTAATTTGAACATCAGGGTTATTTTGGACAACCAGGTGAAGGGACAGCAAACTTGTACCACAGTGCCATCTTGTGGCAGAAGTTTGAAATTACACTTATAAACAGTTTTAAGATCAGTCTGAAGTTCTATTTAAAAAATCTGTAAAAAAACAAAAAAAACAACAACAAACGCTTCAATCCATACAATAAATGTACATTAATTCACAACCTTTAAATTCATCCTTTTAGTTTTTTTTAATGTGGTGGTACTTTATGTACTGACTAGTAAATTCCTCCTGTTTTCAGTTTAGGTAAAGGCAGAAGAATCCAGAGATTGGTAAAAGGTAAATTTACTTGAGGTTGTATATTGCTTTCTAGTCTTCTGATAACTCAAAGCTCTTTTACACTCAGGTCACACCTACCCATTCACACCCATTCACACACTGATGGCAGAGGCGGGTATGTAAAGTGACCATCATTATTAGTTAATCCCATTCATACACATTTGTACGCTGCCAATGAAGCGAAGTGGCTGCAAGAGCCGGGGAACTAACGGAGAGATGAACAACTCTACAACTGATCCAAAGCCCCCAAACAAAACTGAATTAAACATACAATCAGCTCAATCAACTAAGGCTAATGACATGTGTAAAATAGATCTTCACAGGACTATTTACCCTTTTGGTCGCATCCACTAGCTCTTCTTTACTCTTTCCTCTCATACACTGGACCAGCTCCTCTGATCTGCTGCGGTCACATGCAGTCAGGTTGGCAACCATCTAGGTACAAGGAAGAGATATATGAGTTCTCGGATAAAAGAGAAAATCACTAAACGATTTCAGGAGTTATTTTTTGTTTTGCTGTTAATCAGCAGGAGAAATGTCATGCTTCACTCTAAATTTCATTCTGCTCAAAGTCAACTATAAGGCAAAAGAGAGACAAATTAAACAGAACAAACATTCAAAAGATATATATATTCCTATTTATCACATTTGCTATGTTGGCTTTTCTGGTACTCCGATACATACTTACTCTAAGCAACTTGTTTTTTGACAGTTGCAATTGAAGACATAGTAAAGTCTATGCGGCATGTTTGCTGTGATACATTTTCAAACTGAGTCCCGACATTACATATTTTATGGTCTAATGAATCTCTACTGCTGTTTCAATCTGTTCTTCCTAGTTTACCTTGTTTAGGTACTCCAGTGGTCTGCAAGTTAATTTAGCGATATGTAATATGATGGTATGTTTAAGTCATATGCAGATTTACAGTTGGCAGTGTCTACAGAGGTCACCAAAATTGACACAAACTAAAAGTTCAATACAGGAGCTTTAAAATGAAGCTCTATCACTTCCTATAACAATCTCAGCCTGCCAGTGGCAAAGACAAAGTCTTGAAGCAGACTTGAAAAGAGTACCACACAGCTCTAGTGGTGTTATGCAAGCGCTGAAAAATTCCTGTTAATTCCTCATGTTGCGAAAACAAAATCAAATAATGCAGTTTTAAATATATACACTCCACATACAGTAGATGTTGTAAACACTGAGCATTTGCTTGACAAGTATTACCTTTGCAGTAGCCAAAGGATGGCTGGTGGTGTAGGTTCCAAGTGTTGCTACTCCACTTTGAAAGATCGCCCTTTGAAACAGTCCTTTAGATTGTGGAGACAGAGTCTGTTCATAAGAAATAAATGTATGCAATCACTTGAAAATGGACATTAAAATCATACATTTAAGATGCTCCTGAACATGAATAAAGGACAGCGTCAGTGCTCACATCTTGGACTTAAACATGGATGAATGAGTTAACAATCAGCACATAATTGGCTAAATATATCGCTGAACAGGTTTTATTTTTTCTGGGATTACTTTTATTTACCAGTATGGATGCACTGATGCCTCCTGCAGATTCTCCGGCAATTGTGACACTTAGTGGATCCCCATTAAATGCCTCAATATTTTCCTGGACCCATCTCAGAGCTGCCAGCTGGTCCAAGAAACCCCAGTTGCCTTGAGCATGTTCATCTCCAGTGCTTCAGAAAAGCAAAAGTTACCACACCGCTTTATTTCTTGAATTCAATGCTGTGTCAGAATTGTAATGAGCTACACATTTCCTTACCTAAGATATCCCAGGATGCCGAGGCGATACTGAATTATGACCATCACAATGTTTTCGTAAGCAGCTAATGGAGCACCATCATACTGGGAAGCTGCTCCCATTGACAGACCTCCTCCGTGGATCCACACCATCACCTAGAGAACAGAACAAAGTAGACTGTTGTTAAATGATGATCTCTCGACAGAAAGAATTTCAAGCCATTAAATTGCCAGTAACAGAATAAGTGACGACAACATGCAGTCTATTAGTTAGTCAACAGGACTGAGATTACCAGATGAAAGTAAAATGTACAGCTGTGTGTCATCGGCATACAATTGTTTCTTCATGATTTCACTAAGCGGGAGCATATAGATTAAATAGCAGCGTCCCATAAACTGACCCTTGTGGAACCCCATGTAGAACTTTTTTTTCAGATTTTAAATTGGCTGTTGAAACAAAACATGCCTGTTTTTTAGATAAGATGAGAACCAGTCATGAACAGGACCTGCCAAGCCAACTGACTCATGAAGCCTTTATATCAAGATTTCATGATCTACAGTGTCAAAGGTCATTGATAACTTTACCAAGTGATTTGCTCTGTAACCAGACTGGTATATATTATGTGTGAGTTGGGAGATATTTCTCCAATTGATTGTAAATTACTTATAAAAGGGACATTCAAGACAGATCTTTAGTTATTAATAACTGATGGATCTAAGTTGTTTTTGTTCAGCAACGGTGGTGTTATACCCATTTAAGAGAAGCAGGAGGAATGCCTGTCTGTAGAGAGGCTTTAATTATGTTTACAAAATAATTTATGAAGCAGTGAGTCACAGAGGAATGAGAGAACAAGTGCAAGATTTTAGACGCTGAATTAACTCCTCCAGATATTTTTCGGTAATCGGGGAGAAAGTCAACAATGAGCTCATGGCAATAAAGTTGTGTAAAGGTTTGATAAAACCAGGTGTTTTGCTTTTAGTAAGTGATATATCATCTCTCAGAATATTTGTTTTTCTTCCTGAAATAAAACACCAAATAAATTACATTTGACCTTAGAAAGGAGCCCAGCAGGGGTAAATTTAGACAAGTTAATCAGTTTGTCAATTTGATAACAAATGATGCATTATTTTGATTTCTGTTAGTTAGAGGTGTTAAAATGTCTGGCAGATTTCATTTCTTGAAAATAACAGTAGAGTGCATTTTTAAAGATCTTTTTCTCCACTTCTGTACAGCTATATGGCTGAATCTCTTTTTCATCTTTATTTTTTCCCCTCAGACTATTTCTCTGAGGTGCTTTGGATAGTCTATGGATTTTTGCAGTTTTTTCGGGAGCAATATTTTTAGACAAGGTGGCAGAACAATATTTTATCAAGGCATCACAGGATGGCAGGACAGATAATTTATGAAAACTTCATTAACAACTTTAATATCTTTTCTTTTGAAGACTATCATCAGAAGTAAACACAACACAAAAAATATGCAATAATGATTGGGAGATTACAAGATCCAGGACACCAGTTACAGGAAGATCAAGACCTTTACCTTTAATAAAGGTTGACCCAGTGACATGTGTTTTTAAATCAAATAAATCAAGAAGACTGAGACATTGTTTCACAATTGCTATAAACACTGAACGCAGTCTACATTTCAAGCCAAGACCCAATAGATGTATGTACATATAGACAATAGTTACTTTCTTTTGCAGTAATGGACATGATGATATCTTGGTCATGTCTGTACATACAAACTGTGTCTTTAACCCACCGGCAGTTTGTCACCTGGTGTCACGTCAGCTGGAGTGTACACATTCAGATACAGACAGTCCTCAGAAAGCTCAGGTTGGATATATTGCATTGACATGGTTTTTGAAACATTGGCAACTATTTCAGGATCCTGGATGCACCTGAGGTAGAAAGAGAGAGAATGAAACAAAGGAGCATGTGTCTCCCAGAGGGAGGAAAAAAATCATCAAATTCTCGTTCTCAGTGTCTTTTGTTAACAAGTCTTACATAGGAGGCTGGCGAGTGCCATCTCTCTCCCCCACCCAGGGCTCTGCATCCTGTGGAGCAGCAAAGCGGAGGGGCCCCTCAGGGGGCTGTGCAAAGGGTATTGCCAGGTATTGTTTCACCCTCCTGTCTGTACCTTTCACCGTTGTGTATTCCCCTCGGATTTGACCATTTTTCAGAGCGACCACAAGGTTGTTGCTCCCTGCAGAAGATACAAGTTTGTGTTCAAAGTCCACATGTGTTATTGGGTGAAAAATAATTTGTTTTCTACAGGACTGCCAGACATTTTTGTTTCCCAAAGTTATGTTAAAGAGATTTTAAATTATCTAGAAATAGGTCATCACAATGTGAACATCATTTGTGCTTTTAATGATCATTACACTATGGATGAGTGAAATATTTCATCCATCCACCCACCATCCATCCATCCATCTATCGTGACAGCAGGATAAGCAATTTCAACACAGAAACATATCCCAGCTCCTTCTGGGGGATTCAGAAGCATTCCCGGGCCAGATGAGATATATAATCCTTCCAGTGAGCTCTGGGTCTACCCCGGGTGTAGTGTCAAAGAAACCTTTAAAGGGAGGCATCTTGACGGCATCCTAATCAGATGCCTGAACTAACTCAACTGGCTCTTTTTGATGTGAAGGACTATTGGCTCTTCTCAGAGCTCCCAGTGGGTGTCTGAATTCTTCACCCAATCCCTAAGAATGTGCCCAGTTACCCTTCGGAGAAAACTCATTTGTATCTTCAATCTCATTCTGTCAGTCATTGACCAAAGCTCATGATCATTGGCCCCGGAGAGCTTCCCACCACATAGGGGTGGCCTTGCCCAGCAGTGGCAAACAATGAGACTTTCTTACAGAAGTAAGTGCTACATTACACTGGCATCTGTGTTTAGGTGGGATTCTCTAGTCTAACTTAGCGAATGGTACAAGTCTGCGTGTGGCATCATTTGCCGGTTTCTCAATAAAGGGGCTGTGCTGACCAGCGTTCCCCGTGGCTAATACACTCATCATTGACAGGTTCCTCATACAATCCCACTTAAAACAGAACTAACTATCACTTTAAGTACAAGATGAAGCTTGTACCACAATTTGTTTACCGCTGCAATATCAAATTGGTTGATAGCGGATAACTGCTCGAGATGTTGCATCCTGATTTGAAGAGGTTCAAAGGCTCTTGAAAAGTTACCTGTACACTGTCCGCTGCACAATTACTTTCTGTAAATTCTGTATTATGAGAATTTCAGTTTAACGCTGGGTTATACTTTGACTTCATAACATTTCAGAGGTAAATATTGAGTTTTTTCTTGTTACTACATTTAATGACAGCTAGACTTGCTATAGTTATTTGTCATTGATAATATAATCTGCCTCACTTGTTGAACTACAACAATAAATGTGGCTCATACGTTAATGCATCAGACCATTACCATAATGTATTCGATAGAAGCACTTGACAGTATTTCTTTGCATTTGCACTACTTTGAGTTTATATGCTCTGAAATGTGTCTTTGCAGGACTTTTTTTAATAAACTATAACTTTACTGGGTTATATCACCTCTTTTATCAGACTTTGGGACTGTAGCGCTTCTTGAAGGTGGGCTTTTTGAGAATTCAGTGTAAGCAACTGTGACAAAACAAAACACTGCAATCAGTACAGAGATTACTCAGTTTGTTCTTAAATACTGAATACAGCTATTGTCCTTTTAAAGCCTTTCAAAAGCTACAGAGGTAAAGCTACATGCAGACTGTTGTTGGTGTTCTTTTGCTTCATCTTGAATAATTTATCCTTATGAGAGCCTTTGTTTCATGTCCACATTCTGCTCAGTTATTAGAAAGTCATAAAAAAGGACCTATGCATCTGTCATTTCTAGTGGCTGCTGCATGAAAATGCCCTTCCCTGACATGAGGTAAAATAAATAGTTGTCTTACCTGGTGCAGCCTGAGCTATCACTGTCAGCGCAGGAAGGAGATAAACAAAGAACAGCGCTGTTCTCATCCTGACCGAGCTCGAAGAAAAGACAGAATGAATTACAGTGTATTCTGAGAGAATTAGACCTCTGCCCATGTCCTGGTCCTCTAGGACCACCCCCTACTACTGTACACCTGCACATACACACACTATTTAAATTGTGAATATAAACAAATCAAAGGTTGTAGGCACTTTCAACCCCAAAGTCCTCACTCACTACTCCCATACACAAACAAGCTCTTATGTCACAAACTCAGCTCAGCAGTAAAAGGATAATCTCCATTGATTTAACCTCTGATGCACCACAAACAGCACCCTGACCGCTGAGTCAAAAATGACAGAGTCTTGCTCTTTGACTACTTCAGCTCATCACAGTTCTGACACTGCTGAATGCTGCAGACCCTCATGTCTGTACTCAACTGTAATCTTTATATTACTGTTATATGCTTAAAATGTCATGTTGTACTTTTTGGATAGTCTAGGTTAGATTGAACACGTACATTATAGGTTTCTGAGATAAGAAACAACGAGCAAAGAACATCATTGGTTGGTATCAGAGACTTTCAATGACTTGCTTTGCTGACTCACGGTGTCATAAGACCCAAGGAGATGGTTCCAAATGTTTCAACCTGGAGGACATAGAGGGTAAAATAAATTGTCATATGTATTCACAAACTTCAGGCAAATCTCACATGCACAGTCCTGCTGCCCAACTTTCTAACAAGAGCACCAAATATGTAATTTGAGTTTTTGTGAAAATGCAATCTTTCTATAATAAATGTGTTTAACCCCTTTTCGACTGCATGGACTTTCCCCCGAAACTAGGGACCTTTTGAGGATCTATGTGCATTTCGACCTCAGGAAAGAGGGTCTATGTTTAGTTCTGAGGTAACCTGGTAGTGGGTTAGTACATTCCAAAGGTCCAGGGACCTTGGGTCTGCAGTGCTGAATGTCTCTGATTTGTCAGGCAGTCGTAGGGTTTTAGATCACCCACCATGTTCAAAAGACTGCAGCCAACAGCTTTTTCCCCACCTTTATTTATAATCAAAAGAAGAAGAAGAAAAGAACACAAAGGATCCAGTGGCCCATTGTTGTCAGCATTTCCACCGCTGCCTGAAGTCAGTTAGAAGAACTGGATACCTCACTGCCTCATTTCACCCAACTCCAAAGAAACACCTTTAAAGAAGATCAATGATATTACCCCTGGAATGATTTACTTAGAGAAAGATTTAATATTTAAAAAATGTAATATATATTCTGTTTATGAAATTAAAACTTCAAAACATCTATTTTTTAGACTGTGAATGAATGAATTTAGAATAAACTATAATCAAATATGGTTTTTAATAGGAGGATGAAAACAATGCACAAATAAAAAAATGCACAAATCCCTAATTATTTTGTCGAAACAATAGCATCATAAATGCAGATTTAAAGGTAAAACCGCATATTTTTATCTTCATGAATGAGTTAATAAAAATAAAACCCTTAAATATATTTAGAAGGTGTGTCCAGTTTGATGATATGGGAATTAAACTACAGGTGCATTTATTGTTGGCTGGTCTGATCAGGAGCAAAGAGTAGACAGGAGCATATATATTAGCTAACGCTAAGGCCAGCCATGCACCAGTAATTTTCTCTACTAATTGTAATGCTGTTTTCTTTTTGTTATCAGGCATTTCTAAGAATGTACATACATTAAAAGTTAAAAATGACATGATTGGCCTTTAGTGTAACCAATCAGGTTGATGTGGTGGCAGGGAGTCACATGGCGAATCAAAACCTGCTCTATTTACTGTTACGACAGTTTAGTTTACATTTTCAACATTATTCTGTCTCGTAAAATAATTTAAACTGGCAATCAAGACTGAACATTTTTTGAATGAGGCAATTCATTAACAAGGATGGTTGCTTATTTTCTCCATTCAATTCAACTTCTTTTACAACCAACTGAATTTGAAATTTAGTGCATTAGAAAGAAAATGCAGATTTTCCGCACTTCCATAAATGAAAGTGAAACACTACTCTTCTTAAAATATATGACTTCCACATTTACCTCACAAATCATTTATATAAAAAGTATAACTTGGGGCATTTGAGTAATCAGTTAGGTGACTAAAATACAGTGAACAGATCCCTGCCTGTTGATTGAATCTCCCTCACCAGAGGTCAGCTTTACCTTTCTTTGTTTGTCTTCCTATAATCAGCAGAACAAGTTCCATTAGGTCGAACAAACATAGAGAGCTCTGTGAACTCGTGGCTGCATTGTAACTATTCAATCTTAACCTGCAATATGGTGGATTCACTACAAAGGCATGTAACCTAATGGTAAGATTTTTTTTCAACATGTTTCAGAATTGTGGTTTGGTAAAGGGGCATCTTCAAATATTGTAAAATATACAATGTAAACAAACTTTTTGTCCTGCCACAGCATGTTGAACAGGTGTAACTAGCCTCTATGGTTTCTTCAAGTCCATTACCTTGAATCCTGTGTCAGGGGAATCTTAAAGCTGTAAGACTTATATTAAAGACTACATTAAAGGATGTTCTCCAGGCCCGGGATCTTTGCCGCAAGTTGACCTGTTGCCTAATATTTCATTGCACTGATCCCTGATGGCAGGAGACCAGTAGATGCTGGTGGAGGAGTTTTGGATCAAGGTGGAACAATGTTTAACTGTGCAATTCTCTTTGGACATTTTCTTAAAACAAATGATGCATTCAACAAGATTTATAATCAGTGATAATTGAAATGTACATTGCAACATTTGAAAAATAATACTTCTGTGCTTTTGCTTAAAGAGAAGTTTTCAGCCCAATTTGTATCTTAGTAATGTACAAGGATTAAATCTCATCTGCAATTGTTGTCAATTTTCTCTGTGTCTCTGAGTAAGCAGCTTGATGCTGCTGCGAAATCTCTCGTTCTTTGAGCATCAGCAATGTCTGGTACGTTGTTGATGGCACAGAAGAACTCCAATTCTCAAGTCTCTACACTTTGCTTGTATTGCAGGTTCCCTACAAAATACACACTGCTGGCCAGGCTCTGTGCGCAAAAGAACTCAATTTCACAATAATGAAAATGGCGAAACTGACTATCAACAAGGATTGGTCATCATCATTATACATGAAAAATATTGCTTTTTTATTGAACTATTTCCTTATACAAGAAAGTCAATTTATATCTATAATTGAGTTAGTGTAAAATTTCAAAACTGTTTCCATGTTGATATGAAGAAGTTTGAACACTAAGGGTAATTTAAAGAATAATAATAAGAAGAAGATATACTTGAATAATCCTACGAGGGGAAATTCAGTTTTATACTCTGTTGTTGAACATGCTACACACATATAGGCTGAAATACACACACATGCACAAACAGGATCCTATGGACATGCACTAATGGAGAGATGTCAGAGTGAGGGGGCTGCCCACAGCCAGAGCTCCTGAGCTGTTTGGGGTTAGGTGTCTTGCTCAAGGGTACCTCGACAGTGCTCAGGTAGTGAACTGGCACCTCTCCAGCTACCAGACCAATTTCCAGACTCGATCCACACCGGGACATAAAGTGGCAACCCTGTAGTTCCCAACCCAAGTCCCTACAGACTGAGCTACTGCCGCCCCAGTTTTAGCAGTAGAAGACTATTACACATGTAAAAATTGATGGATAGATTGATAGAACTTTATTGTCAAAGTCTAAAACGTGTCCTGCATCACAGTGGCTCCACTTACAACAAAAAATTAAAGAGAAGATACAAAAACACAAACATTTGACAACGTTCAAACACCAAACAAATATTTTGAGGCGGTTAATAATGTTTTTTGTAGAAGTTGCAAAGTTAAGGTGAAAATACATTAAAACAATACTACTACACTTAGACAGAGAAGTGATATAGTGAATCCATTATATTCTGTGTAACATAGGATTGGCAAACACCATCAAACAAGACAGGCTTTTATCCCACAATTGCAGTTGCCTTCAGATTGGTTTGAAAACAACTGATCCCAACTTGCAGGAAGTCTAAAGATGGAACACAATGAATGCATATGGCTCACTGAATATTCTGATGAGTGAGAAGACTATGTGAATATCTTTGGAACAATAATTATCTTAATTCAAACGCTTATGGAAATGTTTTTTAAAGCAGCTGTGGAACCACACTCTTGCTTGTTGGGTTTTCCCCTATGTGCATTGGTGTTCAGTTCCTGTTGACATAAACTAAAACTAGTTGGATATAGCTGCATGAATTAAATCCCCTCTTATTCTCAGAAATCTCTCAGAAGTCCGAATGCTACTGATCTGAACAGCTCCATGGAGCATAAAGAATGTGATGTTTTTGTTTTTTTTAAGCTCTAAACACTTTCTTTTACTAAATCTAGTGATTTTAAAAGTGACCACTAGGTGGCAGCAGTCAGTCTAGCTGGTAAGAAGCTCCCACTATTCAGACTGCGCCCACTGTACACATTCAATTGTTTGCTTTTATATATCATTTTAACTGATTGATCGAGGCTTAACATTTTTAACAAAAACTTTCTCACCGTATGAATTATGCAAGTGAAAGATTAAAACTTGAACATTATGCTTTTTTAAAAATTTTATTTGGATCCCAATTAGCCACTACCAAGGTAGAAACTCTAGTTGGGATCTAGGTTTAAACAAAAAGCAATAAAATAATAATAATCATAATAATAATCATAATAATAAGAATAAGAATAAGAATAAGAATAATAAGAATAATAATAAGAAGAAGCAAAAGAAGAAGAAGAAGAAGAAGAAGAAGAAGAAGAAGAAGAAGAAGAAGAAGAAGAAGAAGAAGAATCATTACAATGGCAAACAAGAAGCAAAATACTCAATACTCAATAAGAGCATAGAATTGATTTCATTCAACTTCAATGAAGCTATTAAGTACCCACATTATATCTATTCAGGCAACCATTTTTATAGTAAAAGATGTTTATATATTAGAACAAAAATGAATTAATACAATACATATCCTTGTCTTTGTTCTCTAACATCTCCCATGCAGTACATGTTACAGTAATACTGCCATGGCACTTTGTGGATACCTTTGTAAGGCAATAGCCTCATCTGAGTCATCCATGCAGGAAACCAGAGCAGCCTGTAGTCAGCTAAAGGAAATCCTGGCTAATCTCATGTCTGTATCACATTTAAACAAAGAACAGTGCAAGGAAAACGCTCAACAATATCATGTATCAGATGCTTAAAAAAAATGATTATTTTTACAGTATGATAACAAGGTTTTCACAAGTACACACTGATCAAGTTATTGAAAGGAAACCATCAATTGTAACAATCATTGGTAAATATGAGTGCCAACAAATGTAGAACTTCCTTTAGAACACATGATTTAACTTTGTTCCAGATAAGACAATGTACACACTACAACATATAAAATAAACCCCCAAGAAATCCTACATTTTTCATCAAATAACTTTCACATCACCGTCTAAGACATATCGACGAATAAATAAGCTTTAATTTTCATGTGATTAAAAAAACAATTTAAGATAGTCTCATAAGTGGTAGCCTAAAGCAAAAAAAAGAAAGAAAAAAGTAGAAGATTATTTAATTTGACAAACCATATCAAATCAGGCCTACCTTGCGCCTGTATGAGAAACCAGGTATATGATGAACCTTCCTGCCAGTATTTAATATATGTAGCCTAACAATTAAACTGTACTTCTTTGGCATTCATTCACAATCAGACACAGAATTTTAGAGGGTAAATATGTTCAAATTAAACTTTGAACTTTTCATAGGCCTATTCCTTACTGTATATACATTTGTATAGCACTCTATACAACAACAAGTAGGCCAATCTAAATTTAGAAACATCAAAGATTTAAACGTGAATGAACAAATAAGTTGAGTATAGGCCTATTCAGTAACCTACGTAAAACAGCTGTTGATATTTAGCTATTTTATTTCATTACTTTGGGAAAAAGCTGGATTTACATGGGTTTATTGTGAACCAATAGGGGGTGGGTGCGTTGGCATACGTCAGACGTAAGGGGTGTTCCCGAGGCACGTCTTCTTCTCAGTAGTAAGCGGAGTTGAGTGTAGCGCTCGGGCTCCACTGAAAGTAGCTCCCTGATTCAGAGGCAGCGCTTGTAGACAAGGGGGCGGACCGGCGTGAGGAAACTTGACAGAAAACAATAACAGTCACGCCGCTGACCTCTATGTAACTGATATTATTTATCAGCGCCATACATTTCTGACGACAGGCAACAGTGCCCGCTGACAAGACGCGGTGGCGGCTGAAGCGGAGGCGCGCCCAGCGAAGGAATAACGTTAGCAGGAGAAAAAGGTGAGGTGAAGAAGGCACGTCTGGGAGCGAGAGGAGGAGGACAGCAGTGACAAGTACGCGGACCAAGCCGCAGGTAGCCTCTGCGTTACCTGGCGTGGCACAAGATATCAAAGTGCAGGCGGGTCATGCGGATTTCTCCGGTCTGTGATCGGAGCGCCGCGTCGCAGCAGTAAACGGTGTTCAAAGAGAGAAGAGGCAGACAACAGAAGAACCACACCGCGTCTATCAGTCCCGTCCAAGCGGGCTCCTGGTCCCAGGGAAGAGCCACCATGTCCCGGAGGAAGCAGAGCAAACCACGACAGATAAAGCGTAAGCATGGCACAAGTTAATTACTAAGTGTTGTTTTCTTGTCGGGATAGAAGTGTGTGGAAAGCCACGCGCGCTGCTGCTGCTGCTGAGAGGGCGCGTGTAGTCTAGTTCTTGTGTATTTGGCGTCGCTTCTGCTGTAGTAAACTATTAAGTTAATAAGTAGTTTGACTCGTAAAAGTAACGCCTGGTTGTCTCGTCAGTAGTTTTATTACTTTATTTTATGGGGAGGATAAATATTGCTGCGAACACACAGAAGAATTAGGACTAAAGTAACTTCAGCATGTTCTCACAATAACTGGCTGATATAGACTTTACTCTTTTTTCTGCACAGAACTGACGAGCCACTTTGGCAGCCGCACTATCTGGACTGCGCAGTGATATCAAAAAAAAGTTTCCATTTATTACCCTGTAAAGAATGCTTTGTCCATAGGCAGGCAGCCGAAAGTGTAGCCGTGGCTTCCTGTTTAATTCTGTTGTGGAAACGTCAGTGTTCTCTGAAAAAGCCGATGTGAGCATAGATAAGGCAGCGATCCGATGTGAGCCCCGATAAAGATTAAAATTGGATCTTTTTTTATTTGTTTTCTGTCTGAGGCCGCCGTTGCATTTTCCCTCTGGCTTTTCACTTCTCTTTTCCAGAGATGGGGCGTCAGATAGGCCGCTTGGCTGATTTCTTCGGCTGATAGCTGCTTACAATTGGATCTTTTTCTTTTTCTTTTTTTTCTTCATCTGTCCTTTTAACTCAATAATGCATCTTAGGACCGCTTGAAAGGCCCTTTTCTTGTTCTGGTCGCTCGGCTTGTCTCCGTGCTTGACGAGTTCCTCCTGTGTATAAAACGTGTGAAGGTTTTTCACTGGGGGACTGATGTCCAAAGTTGATAGAAGAACATATTAATGATGTCGTCATCAACCCCTCAGTATGCTTTGGGAGGCCAGACAGCAGGCCTTGATTTAATGTTATCAAACTGCAGATTAAAGATGAAGGAAAGAGTGTGATGTTTGGAAGACACAGCAGCAATGGAAAGCATGACATCAGCAGGACAGTTTGTTTAAGTTATCATTAAGCAAATAGTAATATCTTACCATCATTGTGTCACTATGTTCACAGAAACCTGATGTCTAAAAGTAGCCTATTTAAACTGTATAATATCATAAATAATGAGCACAGTGTTATGGAATAATAATGACTTTGGTAAGAGCAGGTGCACTTTTTATGTAACATGTGGCTTCATGCAATTAATGTGATTGAGCTTATCAACTTTTTTTTTGGTCAACGTATGGAAACCTCTTTAATGAGTTTGTTGAGCAACAAGTGGTATTGTTGTCACATACAAAACTTAACTGTAGACATGACTCTGCACAATCTGCTCCTTATCCAAATCAATTTCAGTGTCTTGTTTAAAAAAAAAAAACTCTTACTCTGTGACAGGATCCTTTTCTCTCTATATAGGCCTACTTATGTACTTTTATTGCTTAGCCAAAGATGATTTCAATGAAGCAGACTCATCACTTTGTGTAATAAAATGAGTCTTGTTTGATAGTTGGGTTTTTTACTGCTCAAAAGCTCCAATGAAGTTGGGGGGGGGGGTCTCGCTCTTTATAAAAGATCTAGATGGTTAGTTTGCTAGGCATGGTAGTTTATGGGTAAATGATGGACACGTTTCACCTGTTTTTTTTTCCGATGCAGAGTTGTTAAGCTTAATGTTAGTGTTGGCTTAAGCCAAAGTTCAGATATGTCAAGGTTATCATCAAATGTCAGGAGGTATATCAAAGGTTGTGATGCTACATGTGCTGCAGACAGTGCTGAGAGTATTGTTACCTCTGGAGTCTGATAGCTCTATGGCACCATTTGTGAATCACCTAAGCGTTGTTCTCTGAAATATATGTCTGGTAAAAAGAAGCTTCATGTCAGACTCAGACAACATACAACCGATGTATGGAAGTCCGTATCAGCAGACCCAGTCTATGGCTTAGGCTCTAATTATAAGCCATAGTTAGCGTGCTGTTTACGGTGACGTTAGCTTATCATTAGCCCTACTTTATTGATAGTTTAAAAATATCTCTAACCCACTTATGTCTGCTTTAAAACCATGTTAAAAAAAAGGTTTTCAAATGTTGCGCTAACGGATACTCGATTTAGTGCGAAACGACTAAAGCTAACGTTTGCAACTCACATTTGAGCAGGCTAACACATCTCAGGTTTAAACCACTCCTTGATTCCTACCATGTGGACTACGCTGTATTTTTGATAGATTCCAGATGCCAAGTATTTCGTCATTAGCATTAGCAAGATAGCTTTTGCTGACCAACATATAACACACAGTGCTTTTCAGATGAAGATTAGGCTTTCTTTCATAACTATACAGGACAGCACTACAGTCATTGATGCCATCCATTGTCAAGCACAATAGGCCTTGTTGCTAATAAGGATTTCACCCCTGAAAGTGTCCATATAGTCTGTCACTTCCTGGTTTTTCACATGTTTCCATAGAGAGGCCTATCAGCTGTGAACTCCCAGCAGGCTTCTGCAGTAGAGCCAGCAGCGAGGGCCTGGAGATGTATTCCAGACCCTGAGGCTGATAAACCCAGGCTAGACTTGGCGTGTATGAGAGAGAGAGAGAGAGAGAGTATGTGTGTGCATGTATGTGTGTGTCTCAGGGGTGTCATGGCCGTCTTTATCAGTGCTTCTGGTCCACTATGCTTCCCTGTGCATCAGGCCCCGGCTGCGGTCGAGGCCAGCCAGCCTCTCAGCCCCGTGACTCTCTTGTGATTTGGCAGACATTTTGATAGGAACTAGTGAAGAATGATAAGGACTTTGTTCGGCTGGAGGGTGTGGAGGTTCGGCAGAGGTGGGGGTGCTACCTCTACCAGTAAAATCACTACTAATGCGGTGTTTCTTCCATGTTGTTTTTGAGTGTGCTCTGCTGTTTGCTGCTACTGATATGACTAATTCCAGCCAGGTCACAGAGCTGTTGGTTTGTAGTGCGCATCTAACTTCTCGTATGTAGTTTGATTGTATGCAAATACACAACCAACGAAGTAAAAGCCCAAATGTTTCGATCGGATCAGTTGCACTTTCCTGACCTGCTTATGTGCTTTGGAAGCTTTAAAGATATTTGGATATATTGGATATTTAACCCCAGATGCATTAACTGAACTAATTGTAAGTTGTGTTCTCTCAGTATTTATTAAATATTTAAGCAAAAAGTCCAGAGTATGCAATGAAGTGTTTTAAATTTGACCCTAGAGATAGAAATAGCACATAAAAAGGTAATACAGCAGTGCTTTGGGTAAAGCTTTAGTTTCTGCAGTGATGCACAGAGACACACATACATGTTTTATTTAAACTGCTGTGTAGGAGCAGGAGTGAACTTGTCAAGCAGGCTGATTGGTTGAAAAATGACAAATCATGATTCCCAAAATCAGCATGCAGATCAGAACAGAAAGAGCTGATCGTATATCTTCTAATGAGGCACTGCACATTTGCTTCATGCAGCCAATAGAAGCAGGATTCAGCTTTAACTCTACAATGAATCATTTCCGTCCATTCAAAGTCACCTGTTACTGAGGCAGAGGTGGTACTGCAAAATGTAATGACTCAGTTTAAATGTTGGGTACTTGGTTTAGGTCTGAATGATATTAGTTCTTGATCACTTGAACTTGATTTTTGGGAAAAGTTGTAGCCCTGTGCGAAGTGACACCTTAAAGTGCTTTCAATTTAGAAGAAACTATGAGCTCTGATGTATGTAAACAAGTCATAATGGCTTAGAGTGGTTACCAAAAATGTGTAGACACTGAGTGCCAAAATTGTAGATTACAGACATTGGTATCAAATTTCTTTTATCAGAAGATCTTTATTTCCATTTTTATTTTTTATGAAAACCTCTTTCACAGCAGTAAGTTTTGATATCTGCCCAAACTCATATATTCTATCGACAGTTTTGTTTAAACCGTTACACTTGATGCAGCCCTGGAGGAGTGAATCTTTTCCTCCTGACTCCCTGACCTGAAAAAACTTTTTTTTAAAAACTACAGGAAAAGCAACAATTGACAACAACGCCCCCCTCCCTCACAACCGAGCACTGCATTAAGACAACACAGCATGGATAGCTTTTTCAATTTCTCCCCCCCAACAACAATGGATTAAGTCCAGGGCTTTCTGGAGGCCCATGGTTGAGGAGGAGAAGCTGGTGTTTGTGCAGCAGATAGATATTTGTCTTTGCCTCTTTGTGCGTCATCCTCCCCAACGGTTGGTGATCTCTCAGCCTGATAAGGCTCCTCTCCTTGATGGAGCGATAGCAGGCAGGCAGGCAGGCAGGCGGCCCACTGAGGCTGGATCCCTGGGCTTATATTTTGGCGGTTGAGATGGGAGACGCGATAAAACTTGGCGGCGATCACTGCCGCTGATATCTCAGAAAGCAACAGAGAGAGAGAGAGATGGAAGAAGCGATGGAGGATGGAGGGCACATTGTAATTACATCTGGCTGTGTTGCATGCCATTTTCCCAGCGTTGTCACGTTGTTGTTGGTGGTTTTGTTTGCAATTGGCTAGGGGTGGGATCTCTAGATAATTAAAAGAAAAGCAGAGGGAGAGCAAAGAAAAAAAAAAAAGCATGCAGTGATAAGAGCGAGGAGCGGAGGTGAATAGTGGGAAGGAGGAGTGAAAAAGTGTGTGAACTACATGGCTTTTAGATGAATGTGTTGTGATGTGTTTTAATGGAGGCGCAGCCTGCTCTGCTGCTTCCCCCACCCCTCTGTGAAAGATGTTTTAGGCTGATAAGGAGGCCTGCTGATGGTAGATAGATAACACCCTGCAGATCCACACTGCTGATTGTGTGTTTGTGTGTGTGTGTGAGAGAGAGAAAGAAAGCTTGCTTCCTATGACATCACTGCTCGAGCTCAGAGGTCAGCATGAATAATACGCTGCCTCCCACGGCTTAAAGCAAACCAGGACGCCTACAGAGGCCAGACAAAGAAATCGCCAATCTGACCTCCACAGCCTCCTTTACTTCTTCTTCTGCTCTTTTTTTCTCTTCATAAAACAGTGGTTAAACTTCTCTAAAAGCTCACAAGAGGTGTTATTAGATTAGTAAAATGACTTGAGTCAGGTTCCAGTTGAGTGTGTCGCAGCTGTGTGAAAGGAATGTGTTGTTCTTTATCAGTAGGCCAACGAGGCTCGGGTCACGTGAGTGTTATATGGACGCACAATTGAGAGATTAATTCATTCTTTGTGAGCCAAAGTGAAATAAAGCACACAAGAACGTCTAAATTCCAAGCACACACAACACACACACACACACACACACACACACTCACACACTCACACACTCACACACACACTCACACACCCAGAAGACTGAGCAGCGCCTTGGTGGCTTTCTCTTGTGTGTTTTTTTCGCCTTCTTTGTTCTGCTTTTAGCTTGATGTGAACTTTCGATAAGCCGCAGGGCCTGATCTCCGGTGCAGATAGAGATCGCCAAGTGTGATTGGAGTTGTTATCAGGCTGGAGCAGGCAGGAGCTGAGGCTCCACTGCAATAACAACAGGCCCGGGTGGGAGCAGCCGGGGTCCGGACCCTGGCAATCAGTTCCAGCCCTAATGGGATTAATGTTGTTGTATAATTAGATGATAGGTGTGAATGCATTTCTTTTCTCCCTCGATCTCTTCTCACTCATTCACACCCCCTCCCTCCTCCTCCTCCTTCCTCATCTCTCCTCTCTCTCCTCCCTAACAAGCATTGTCATTGATTAATTTAATTAAAATTAATAGCACGTATTACTCATTCCAGATTCTGTGTAAGATAGTGCAGACATGTTGGGAAATTTTGGTGTTCATCGATGATAATCTCCAGGTTTTTTTTTGCGTGTGTCTTTTTAAATATTCTTCTCTGTTAAAGGCGTGAAACTTGAAGAGTGTACAGTTAGCGGGGAGTGAGGAAGAGGGAGGAAAGT
The DNA here is from genome assembly GCF_963930695.1 of Labrus bergylta. Classification (NCBI taxonomy): domain Eukaryota; kingdom Metazoa; phylum Chordata; class Actinopteri; order Labriformes; family Labridae; genus Labrus; species Labrus bergylta. The sequence goes on along the minus strand of NC_089201.1, from coordinate 10,095,918 downwards.
TACAGCATCAGCAGGATGACTCGCTCTGAGTTGATTCTGACAGATATTAAACTGGAGATGGTGACTGATTGGGTAGCAAACTGCAACAGTTGCTCATATCTTGGTGTGAGAGCTGCATGCAACTGCATTTTGTCAAAAAGAGCTTGTTGCTTCACCTTAGGAGTAACATTTAGAAACCTTTTAGCCTAATGTGTAATCTAAAGTTTCTTGTTCTTCACAAGCTGTCATTGCACTGTTTGCTTTGTTGGTTTGTTGATCTCATGTGATATGTCCTAGTTTAACAGTAACCATGATATCACTTTACAGCGATAAGAATGTAAAATAAAGTATAGTTCAGGATTAAGGCCTTTCTTCACTCATTTTGGTGTCGGTTTAAGCTCTCATAATGCTTCATCCTTTAACTTCTTTTCGCCCCTGTAAACTTCTTCTTTGGCCAATTAACTTCCATTTATGTTGCACTCATTTATGTCACAAGTGCCACCCTGAGGAGTCATGAAGTAGACACTGTGAGTCAAAATGGCAGGGCTCTTCTTAGAGTGCTGTTATTCTTATGGATATTTGGCACCAGGGATTGGATAATAGTTTCACAAGATTCAATCAGGACCACTATTAATTGCCATACTGAAATTTTGTCCAAAACCTAATATTAAATGAATATACTCTGTAATATAGATCTGTAAAATAATGTCTGAGGTGTAGGCTACACTTCCTGCTATTGTCTTGCTTACTTCTGCTGTGTGATAGGCTCTAAGTGTTTATAATTGTTGAGGAAAAAGTTCCAAAGCTTTATTGTATTGCTTTTATTATGATTTAGATAATTTAGAGATTGTAGAATGACCTTAAAGAACCCACAGTATTAGCACCCTGATTGGATCTCTGTCAGAAACACATCAGATCCTTAACGGGAAATCATTTATGGCCCATGTGACCTGAAAATTATTGAACTTCTTCCCCAAATGTCAACTACTTTTTTGGTTTCAAAATCAGCTCTTGATAGAATAATTTATCTTTTAGTTGTTTTGATTAAACACTGGCTTTTCCTGTTTTTTTCTTCTGTTTATGTTAAAGGTGTTAGTTTTTTTGCGTGTGTGTGTGTGTGTGTGTGTGTGTGTGTGTGTGTGTGTGTGTGTGTGTGTGTGTGTGTGTGTGTGTGTGTGTGTGTGTGTGTGTGTGTGTGTGTGTGTGTGTGTGTGTGTGTGTGTGTGTGTGTGTGTGTGTGTGTGTGTGTGTGTGTGTGTGTGTGTGTGTGTGTGTTTGCATTGTGCCACTGACGGAGAGTGTGTGTGCATGTATGGTCAGATAGACCAAAGGGGGAAGTTAGCCGGGTTACAGAGGAAACACCGTTTGTGTTGGGTGTGTGGATGAGTTATTACTCTTTCCTGCTATTTACCCAGGGGACGGCCTTATGGTGAATTATGGTTCCTGAACTCAGCGCCGTTGTAAACGGTTTCACCCTTGACCTCGGCGTTGAGGACTCCGCAGACGATGGGTGGGGGTGGGGGGGGGGGTTGGGTATCACCCCGGACCAACAGTAGCGTAATCTACGTCCAAACTGTTTGCTCTCGCTGTAATTACCACTCTGCCTACTCTTCCCAGGGAGCTTTGTGAGAGCTTAACTCATGGCTGACATGCTTGCTGGTAGGGGCAGTGGATGTTTAACCAGAGTAACTTAAGAATCTCTTCGAGCTGCTGTCCCAGGGAAGCATGAAAATGCACATAATTAGGAAGTATAGGCTAAAGCAAGTGTGTGTGTTTGTGTGTGTGTGTGGCTGCTGATGTAGGTGTTTGTGTGTGGGATAGCTGCTGGCCGTGCAGCTCTGATCTCTGGTCAGAATGACTCAGGACACTTTGAGGACAGTGTGTTTATGTGGATATATATCTTTGTGTATGTGTGTGTGTGTGTGTGTGTGTGTGTGTGTGTGTGTGTGTGTGTGTGTGTGTGTGTGTGTGTGTGTGTGCGCGCGAGTGTGTTTGTGAAACAGCCAGTGTTATGACAAGGCCCCCCCAGCGGCAGTGATAAGACAGACCATTTGCTCCTACTGTGCAGAGCGCTCTGTTCCGGGGTGTTAAGGCAACCTGGGCAAACAACACCGCCTGACCTGCTTTTAGTCCACACACACACACACACACACACACACACACACACACACACACACACACACACACACACACACACACACACACACACACACACACACACACACACACACACACACACACACACACACACACACACACACACTCTCCTGACCCGACCAGCCGACAATTAATGCACCTGTGGCTTTAATTCCCACATCACCAAACTGGACAAACGTTAAAGAATTCAAAGATCAGACGTCAGAGCAGCCTGACGACGTCATGTCACTATATTCAATTGTTTCTAAACACATCATGATTTACTTTTTACAGACACACTATTCATTCACCCTGTTCTTGACCACTGTGTGATCCTGCTCAATGTTGTCAGGTCAGAGAAGTTTGATCATAACACAGAACATGTTCAGTGAAAACTCAAATCTGTCACGTGCCAAAAAAGTTTTACCAAACTAAATTTTGTTTTGGTTTAATTTGGGTTCATTGAGCAACAGACATTTTAAACACAAATAAATGTGGATCTTCCCATCTGAAGGTATTTAATCTGTGGTTATTCAGAGGGGTGCAGCAGGGCAGTTTGTGCTAGTTTTTTTTTTATTTAAATTTGCAGTTCACTTAATATACTCTGGTTATAAATAAGCTCTTAAATAGATATCTTTATTTCGTGACTTAAATGCAGGATTCTCCACCATGCTAGATAGAGCATCTCTTTTTTACAGATATCGTGTAAAAGTGTCTTTTTCTGTAACAATGGTCACTGTGCCAGAGTAGACAATCACAGAGCCATACACTTGTGACTTTACAGACAGACATACTGCAGGATGGTGGTACCCAAAAATCATCATGTGATGTTAATTTGATAACATTGGAGCTGGGCTAGACGACAACCGGTTGTTATCACTGGCGCTCTACAAATAAAGATTGATTGACATCTTAATCCATATTATACTTTTTATACTATAATACTAAATTTATACCTGTCATGGAAAAGTTTTTGAGACAGATTATGGAATATTTTTTTTATCACTTACAGTATATTAGTATTGATTATATTGTTTGGGTGAGGAAACCGGCTGACCTTTTTAAAGCCCATAACGTACAGAGCAAGAGGCAGATGGTATTTGTTGACCACAGAATTTAATTAGTTAGATACATTTTTTTTTTACTTCCTCTTATCTTTTATTTACAACATATCATTTTCATTCACAAACAGGTAGCACTTCCACAGAAGACTTGCTGTTGCTTGGATAGAAAAGGCTTGTCCAAACAGTGTTGAGATCATAAAGGAGCCACACTGCCTTAACAAATGAAAGAATTAGAGGAGGAGAGAATAAAAAAAAAAAAAAATTACCTCTGTATGAACAGTGATTGCAAAAGATGGTGATGAAGAGGACAGGAGGCATTGAGGGAATGAGGAAGCAGATGAATGTGAGGAGAATGTGGGGAGGTCTAGACCAGCGGCTCCTCTCACTGTCTATCTGCTCACACACTCGCACACAAAATCACACAGACGCAAATACATGCACTCATGCACACACACTTAGATCAACGCTTTTAGATTTCAGGATTCCCATTGAGCATGAAAACATAATATTTTGGTTGCTGTAATCTTTCTTAAACTTTCTGATCTGATTTAGAACCTCTTGACTTGCAGGTGTCAAATGCTACATTTCCCCTGCTGTCAACTCCAGAAGTTGCTGTTGCAGTTCCCTCCAGCTGCCAACAGAGGAGGATAAAAGTCATAAATATCTTGTTTTCCATCTAAAAATGTAGTATTTGATTACATACAGGAATGTCAGGCTGACCAGATATTCGAAACGTACTCCTCTTTCTTTCTCTTCTCTCTCTTCCTGTCTCTCTCTCCCTCTGTCTCTCAGTATCTCTCTCCATGTCTCAGTGTGTACACTATGAGTCATGTGAGCCAGTAGTGTTGCAGTGATCCGGGCCTTTGGGTTGCTTTGTGCTTGTGTAAACCGTGGTGCTCCGGCTCCACAACTGATAAGTGAACTGCCAATCAACCAGCTGTGTGTGCGTCTGTGTATTTAGTGGGGCTGGAATTGTGTGCGTGTCTGGCCTTACAGTATATTCTCATAGAGTGTATGGTTTGAGCCAAAGATGAAGACATCTTATTCGGAGCATTAAATGATGTCAAAATATTAGATGTATAAAAGTCTTTTTTTAAATCAGTGCTCTTAGAGATAAATGAACACATCATTTTGACCGTCATCATCTGTGCTGGTGTGAACTATAAAGTCTTGTTGTAATATGAAATACATTTTTGAACTCTAAATTTGAAATCTACTTAGATTGTAAGGATTTAAACATACAATAAAGAATTTTTACACTAAAATACTTAAATAATTCAAAATGGACTTAACCTGTATTATATATTTTTGGTTTTGGAGTACTAACATTCACTCAAATATTTCCAAAAGTTATGAAAGCCAGAGAAATCCCTAATTTTATACTTTTAACAGGACGTGTCTTGTCATGGCCGCAATCATGACCGACATGACATATTTGTCGTTGCCATGGAAACACCGTTGTATGACAAAGACCGCTGCATAAGGAAGCGGTAGCTGCTACTGAAAGCTGCAGTACTGTTACTGTAGGTGCTGCTGTGATAAAAACCTCATTATGAATAGGGCTCAAAATGAAGCCATCGGGCTTCCATAGTTACAAAAACTGTGGCTCCATATGTGCAATTGAGTTTTACATCTTGATGTTTCTTCTCTGCATATGTTCACATATTGACCTCCCAAAGCTAATGTTTTTGACATAATACCATTTTGGTGAATTCTGCGAAAACATTTTTCAAATCCCAGTGAAAGACGATCTCTGATTCTCACATGATACTCTGAAAGGTCAGTACTAGTCATGAGAAGTTCTCGACTGGTGAAAACAGTTTTCAATGTGTTTCTAAAGTCTGAGAAAAAAAAGTGCAGTTTGGACTTAAAGACCATAAAGAGAAGATCTCATTAAATCATCCTGTTTTGTTAATGAGGAATGCATGCTGCAGATTTATTTAAGCATGGTGCTTAAACATCAGGATATCTCTGCCTCTGTTGCTTGTCTATTTCATCTTTAAAGAAGTGCTACACTTAATGGCTGGAGAGTAGTCCTTTTAGATATTTGATTTAACATACATGTAATCTAGCGGCTTGTTGAACCTCACAAGAATAAAACCCTGCTGCCAAACTAAAACAAGTCTACAGTTAGAAACACAGTTTTGATAACGGAGATCAAATGTTAATATCAAACCTTTTCAAAATAAATCAGCACTTTTGATTTCCATCTTTTATTTCTCAAGGTTTTGTTATTTTTAATATGTTGAGAGAAACATATTTTTGCCGTATCCTGTCGCATTGTTTCATCTTCCTTCCTGATTGAGACACAGATAATAGTCTGAGAGATCCCTTTATATCCAACTCTGTGTGAGCTCTTCTATAAATGATCCCTGTTGTAACATCTTTTATTGTGGACATGCGAAACAACAGTGTAATGCGATGTAGCAGAGAAAGCAGGTAAAATAACAACACCTAATGTTTTCAAGTTTATTACCGTCTTTGGATTGTACCATCACTTTGTCCGCCTCACCCCTTTATCTCCATCTTCAGCTTTTCCATCGTTTTTTCTAGTTTTAAAATGATTTCCCCTCTCTCTCCTCTTGACCCTCCTCTGATTTATTTTATTTATTTATTTATTTCAAAATATCTACCCTCCCACCTCCACTTCTCTATCACCCCTTCTTTCATTCTATCTATCTCCCCCCCTTTTTGCCCCTCCTCTCCCTCTCTGTCTCCAGCCAGACCCCTCGTCTTGGCGAACCAGGTCTTGGCGGTATGATAATGTGGAAAGTTGAACTGGCCCCATTACAGCGAGGCTGATGCTGGGCCCGATAAGGCTGTTGATAATGGGTGCAGATAGCGCTGACACAGCGGTCCAATAGCCTAGCCCTGCCTCCCCCCTCTCTCTCCCTCCTTCACCCCCTCAACCCCCCCCCCCCCCCCCCATTATCATTCCTGCCCACCGATGGGCTCCCAGAACGCTATCTCCTCTCCATTTCCACTCCTGCGACAGATAAGAATGGAAATACTGACTTCATAGCTGACTGATTAAAGTGTCTGCCTTTCTTGATAATACACAGATAAATTATGTTTTTTTTTCTTTCTCTCCCTCTTCTTCTTCTCCCCCTCTCCCTTTCTATCTAGAAAAGGGTGGGGCACAGCAGGAAGAAGAAAAACCCTCTCCTCTTTACATTTCTCTTTTCTTTTGTGAAGGTTTTTTTTTTTTTGCAGTAAGGAGGAGATGAATTGCAGAGAGGAAGGAAAGAAGGAAGGGGGTATTGAGAGATTCTGTGGTGGTATAAAGATGTGAGTGTGTGTTATATTTGCAGATCCACTGGGCAGTATGTGTGGAAACAGATCACTGCAGTACCAACCTGAGTATAAAGAAAGTAGTATTCCTGGCTTTTTGAGTCATCATAAAGGCTAGCAGAGCATCTGTAAGGGAGGGGGGGGGGCATAGAGATGGGTAGATAGAGACAGAAGGGTGGGGGCACACAGGTCTGTTTTCAGCCCACTGAACTCCCACTGCAGCTACAGCCGTTTCCAGGTTGACTTTTTATCACTGATTGCTCCAGTTTGATACCAGCAAAGATCCCTCATGGATATGCTCCCTGCATCCAAATCCTCTATAACCCCCCACCCCAGACACACACACACAAACACCCCCCACTCAACCTCTATCTCCCTCCCCTCTCTTATCTTTAGCTCTCAAGCTCCCCATCTGTCCAACTGAACTTCTGTCCTCCTTCCTCCGCTCACCTCCTCCAATATTTCCATGACGAGAAATTCCCCTTCTGCTTTATCAGGATGATGACGATGATGATGATGTCACCATTCAAGTTGTTGGATGCAATTTGTACTTTTAACTCAGTAAAAAAACTCAGCGTTCCACCTGGGGAAGGTACCTTACCTGCTGCGTGATCTTGTCAGCCGGCATGTGGATGCCTTATGTCTTATCCTCTTTGGATAAGCCTGCAAAACAGTGAACAGAATAAAAAGTTGTTTTTTTGAGCAAATCTTTCTAAGCCCTAAGATCAAATCTGAATTTGTTTGTTTGGAATCATTGATTTTTGAATATAAACGTAGACTTTTGCTTCTTTTGACTTCACCGCTGGCACATCAATAGTTACTTTGTCCTCTGTTGAGTGGCGTTCTATTGCATCATTTTTTATGTGGGACTACAGATGCAAATGAGAGAACCGCTACATCTGATGCACCCATATTTCAATTTTTCTTTGTTGTTGCACGCTGTCCACTGACAAATAGAATAAATGAAATGAAATGAAAATGACCGCCTGATGATTTTTGAAACACTTTTATCAGAGATTTGATACATTCTCTGACCAAAAATCAAAGTGAACAAAATTCAAAAATGTTTAACATATTGCTGATTATATATGGACAACAGTTAAATTCGGCATCTACAAATATATACTCAGAGAGCGTCGCCTGTAGTCTGATACCAGTATAGTAGCACCATAAATTACATTTTAATCCCAAAACACAATCTTTCCCTGAACACATCGAAATTGGGATAATTTCTTAAAGTGATACAAACTACTCATAATTTGGTAAGGCTTGCGCTCAGAACACGTTTTAAATGCAGCCTTGCAGAGACTTGATAGAGGATTAATACCTCTCCTACATCTTCTCCACTTATACAAAGCTACAGCCATTCATCAATTAGCTTAGCTTAGCATAAAGACTGGAAATGGGGGCAAACAGTTAGCCTTGCTCTGTCTAAAGGCAACAAAATCTTTCTTACCATGTAACATTATTTTAATATAGAATCAAAGCCATCGTAAATGATCATATTCTGCTCGCAATCCAGTTAGACTGTCGTCAATATGAATTATTTTGGATCCAAGAAGTTAAACTGATTCCTTCCACGTCATTCAATAAAACTTGCATGAGGTATAGAAGCCATGAGGCTAGAAACCAATTAAATTTTACAACCTCAGATTAATTTGTCATGATACAGCAGTGCTTCAGTTAACGTTATAAATCTGGTCATCTTGTCATGACAGTCCCTCAGCAGCTGTTACAACCCCGTCATCCCTGCAGCGAGCCCACAGATGTCGTGTTCTCCTGCAGGGAGCAGCGGGACGGAACAACATGCTGTTTGTCCGGGCCACACTCGCTGACCTTGATAGATTAGACCCAGAAAAGCTTTTCTGTCTGACACACAACCATGATAAGTCTGTGTGTGAAATAGTTTTTCCTCTTCTCAGAAATATGGCTCTATGCTGAGAGCAGATTCTGTGTGTGTGTGTGTGTGTGTGACTGTGTCACTGTGTGTGTGTTTGTGTCAGTCTGCTTCTGCCAACCGACCTTCCTGTCTGCTAATAAAACAACTCTCCTCACACTCCACCAGATCACATAACGTAACATGTTTTCTTTTGCTTGTGTTCATTTTCATGGTCCTGCTCCTGCATTTAACATTTACCTTAAAGAGCGTGCAAAGCAATAAAAAAAACAGAATTTAGCTTAATTTGACACCAAAACCTAGCTTTACTTTTTAAGGTCAGTTCTCCTTTTTCATTTACAAAGAACAGGGAGTGGAAGGCATACAAAAAGAAAGGAAAAAAAAAAAGCTGTGATAAAAAGCCCTGATAAGAGAATGACTGTGTTGTGTAGGAGTTGATATCAATGTTATCTATCTGTCTTTTTTTTCCTCTCTGCGAGCCCTTCTGTTGTTTTCGGCTCTTATCTCGCTGCACCAAAATGCCAGGAACAAAAAGGGGAGAAAGAAAGAAATTACCGTGTGGATTATTCGTGGGGGTTGGCTGATAAAACGTTGATGTCGAAATTAAAACCAATACTTGTTTTTTTCTCAATGTGATATTTGTGTTTTTTTTATTCATGTGTCTATGAAGGTTTTTGAATTTTGTGCAAGCTGTGCGTTGATAATTTCTTGCTGTTGCTTGCTATTAGCAGATTAGACCTCATTTAACTCTTTATGCCCTCCCTGACACCAATTCATTACACACACACACCCCTCTGTCTCCTCACACACACACACACACACACACACACACACACACACACACACACACCCTGCTGGGGCCAGATAAGCACAGTCCTCAATCTGTCGTTAATAGAGAGCCACAAACCGGCAGTGGACAGGTTTGAGTTTCCACAATGACAGCCCCAAACGTCACCGTCGACAGCGGTGGCAGGAACAGGACGCTGTGATTGGCCGCTTTGTGGCACAGAGCCGTTCGGTGGCTTCCCAACAGAAGACATTAAGACAGGCAGGTCAGCAGCTTGACCCCACTTTACATCTGAATCCCTAATTGCTCCTGTGCTTAATACAATAGCTTTGAACTCCCAAGTGACTGACTGACTCTGACTTGTGTGTGTGTGTGTGTGTGTGTGTGGTGTGTGTGTGTGTGTGTGTGTTTGTGTGGTTACTCATCCTTTCACTGGTACCGACAAAATGTGGCTTTGTAATCACTTTTCACTTCTTAAACGATTTATTCAAAGCTCTCCAGCCTACAGCCACAATGAAAACGGAAAAAAAGCAAAGATGTCTCGTTTTACCAACAGCTGCTGAAGACTTAAAGGAACAGTTTAACCTGGAAATACACACTCTTTTCTCTTTGTATGTGAAAGTTCCAGTATTTCCTAAAATATTGAGTAATTTCAGTTGTCAATCAGCGACAAAATGTTGGTGTTCTTTATTAACAAGGAGAGCAGATTATAACTTCCCAGAGCCCTGTGTCTGTCAGAGAGCAAAGCTCCCTGGGTGTAAAAGTCTGAGAGCTTACCCTCTCTCCGAAACAACTCAATTATTCACACAAAGAAAAGTTCTGAAAAAGCATCTCCTTGTAAGAATGAATGTGTCGCCACAGCTTTCAGGAAACAAGAAGGAATAAGGAGCTTCAAGCTGAGTGTTTATAGTTCCTTCTCCCCTCTTTTCTTTAACACATAGACTTGTTGATTGTAATGTGTTTTTTTAAAACTTAAAATCCAGAAAATCAAGAATCCTCTCAAATGATACTGTAGCGGGCGGCCCGGGTTCGCATCCCACCTGTGGTTTCTTTCCCGCATGTCGTTCCCCACTCTCTCACCCTGATTTTCGACTCTATCCACTGTCCTGTCACTCCATTGAAGGCCCAAAAAGCCTAAAAAAAAAATAAAAAAAAATGATACTGTAGCGGCGCAGGTTTAGCTCTGTTGGTAGAGTAGGCTCCTCATACAACAAGTCCACAATGCGAGCTTCAGGTTGGACTCCAGGTTGGTCCTTTGATGCATCAAGGTCCCGCTCTCTGCTCCCAACATACCCTGTCACGCTTCAGCTGTCTTATCAATATAGACAAAAAGGCAAAAAAAAGAAAATCTTACAAAAATACATAACCCATAAGACGATCCTGGTTTTGCTCAGTCAGTAGAGAAGTGCCTCATGTAGAAAGGTCCTCAACGCACTTGTTGCTGGTTGGAGACTCGGTCCATTCAGAGCCCCACTCTTTTTTTTTTCCACATTTCATGTCTCTCTTCAGCTCTCCTATCCAGTAAAGGCAAAAAAGGCAATCTCTGAAAAACTCAATAAAACCTGTAAAAAACTAAAAAAAAAACTAAGAAAAGACAGTTCAATAATGTTGAGTCGACAGCTGGCATGCAGGGTTCCTCCTCGTTCACACTGTTTGTGCTAAGCTAGGCTAAACACATGCTAGTCTAATATTTGAACTGGACACTCAACAACTTGTCAGACATCTGTAAAGATGACACTGTGTACTTCCCACTGGTGTAACAGTGTTTTCTTATGTGGGCCTGTCTGCTGAAGCTTTAACACTAGAGGGACGTTATTCATTTGCATAAGCAGTGCTTGATATTTTAAAGTAATTTTCTACTATAATGGCTTGGCCTTTTTTATCATGATGGAGTACACCTGTATAGGCTGGAAAAGAAACCCATAACTGAAATGAGAGAATACTATAGGAAGATTAATGAAATGAAATAAGAGATGATAAACCATTAATTTAATGTCTTCAGAAAGATACTTTATTAGGTTATAATTCTAAGGTTTTTCTAAGGTTAGATTTTATTGGGTAATTCCAACTGAGATTAGGATCTCTAATAGAGAGAGGGCTTTTATTAAGCGGTAAACTGTCGATCTGGGCAGAGAGAGGGAGATAGAGAGAGAGAGAGAAAGTGGTCCTTGTGTTTCACACTTGACCCTTTTTTTTTTTAACCGTAGGTCACCTGGCGCCCTACCTTCTACCCCCCCAACCCCTCTCTGATAGCTCAGGTTACCCCTGACAGAGTGTTTGTGTGAGTGTGCACGAAGCAGTACACACAGTTTTATCAATTTAAATCATATTTAAATGGTTGCCTTCATAGTCCATGGTCCATATTTTAAAATATTTAGATTCTTTCATCTAGAAAAAGCTCACATAGCATTAGCGTTAATGTTTCCAGATTAGCGTGCCTGTATTTCCACAGGCAGGATAAGGACATATCGGACATCGGCTGTAATTTCCCTCCAGCTCATCGCGGTTTCCCTGCCCTTACCTCTTTGTGCATCTTGCCCCCTCTCCCTCCACCTCCCCTCCCATTGCCAGCGAGTCCTCTTGTCTGTGTATTAGTATTAGCAGCAGCAGCAGTGTCCCCTGAAGTAAAACAATCTGCTGTAATCTATCAGCGTGTTATCGGCCATATCTGAGAGCCGAGAAAGCCAGGGCCGGGGCTGTGGCGCCGCTCTCCGGAGCTGATAAAGTTTCAGAGTTCAGCGATGATGAATGTTAAGAAACTACACCCTCGTTACCGGCAATGTGGACTTGGCAAAGCTGAGCGATAGGGAGGGGGTGTGTGAAGGTGGGAAACGGAGAAAAAAGGGCAGAAGAGGAGGGTGGAGGTGGGAAGGGGGAGAGGAAAAAGAGGTCTTCTTGGCATCAGGTGTGGGTCGAGGGGTCAGGCCCTGCTGGGTCTTTTGTTTTCTTGGGTTACTCTGTGTCTGGAGCACGGCTCACTGTCTACCTTTCTCCCACCTTCAGATACCAGGATTGATGCTTTTGACCTTTTAAACTGAACTTTCTCTGCAATTGTTTTGTTGCAGTTTTTATGAAGGGTATTGAGTTCTAATGAACGTATTTATTATACAATGTTAATGTAAAGTAAAAAAAAAAAATTGTTATAATGTTTTCATTCTTTACTAGCATAAAGCTACCATAAATACTGTACTATCGGAATATTATGATCTTCAATAGAAATGAAAACAAGCTCTCAGGTTTAAAAATATAGATTTGAAATTCTATACATTTGACCATTAAAGAACACATTACAGGTTAAAGTAGATCCACGCGTGGCACAAGAGCTACAGAGCAATCATTTTGGACTCATTTTAATCCAAGTTCAACCACAGGCTCATTTGCGTTTGTTCCTGTCAGTTGAACAACCTATGAAAATAAGGCCCTTCCACTTGCATCCAAAAACCAAACCACCACATTTAGAAAATTGCTGAATTTTGTAGGAAAAAAAAACAAAACTTTTACTCATCAGATTTTGTTTTGTTGTCACTTTTTTGCACCTCAGAACCTGTAGCTTGAGAAAAGAAGCACCAACGATGTTTTCGTTTTTAGTACGAATAAATAAGATAAGTGCTCCTTGTTGTTTCAGGAACAGGAAATTGATATGAATGATTATCAACATGTGCTCTTTGGAAAAAACAAAACACTCACCTCTCAAAACATGCACCTTTTTTTTCTTCTAGTATTCTTAATCTGAAACAGTCTTTCAGCCCCCCCCCCCCCCCCTTACTTAGGCTTAACATGGAGACCTGCGTCTGTATCAAAGTTCTCATCAGCCTCCAACTCTTCAGTCTCTCCGTCCTCGTGAACACATCAACAGCTTCTATCTGTCAGCCATCAGACTGTCAGGCCTCAAAGTCCCCCGATTAGCTGATAAGAGAGGCGGTGGTTCACAAAGACAACAGTACAAATGACTGATAAAGCATTAGGAGTTAGTCCACTGATGATTAGTGGGCCTGCTTTTACAGGTCATGGAGCTCTTGTTGATTTGAAGGTGCTGTTGACTTTTGGGAATCAAACTCTGTCGTGGCAAGTCTGTGATCTCTTCGCAGGTCAGAAGTTGCTCTGAAGAGTTTTCTCCACTCTTTACCTGACAGGGGGCTCTGAGCTTCAAGCAGCTGGAAACAAATCAGCTGTTGATCAGTATTTTTGACAGCGCTTTTAGGGAAATGCTATTGGTAGCAAACTCCTGGGGTAATGTCAAAGCTAAGATCCCTTGCAGTATATTCTTCCATACTTTCTCCTTCTGTAGACAAACAGGGGTTATCTTAGTGGCTCCCAGAGGGTCCCAGCACTTATTTGCCTCCATGACAGTATTTATGACCATTGGTTCATTGGTTGTTTACACATGAGTGCAAGATATCAAAGTGAAAACCCCATCTGATGGGACAAAATCTAATATAATTTGGGATCTGTGCCGTGGTGTTTTAGATATAAGTTTAGCAGTCCTGGATTTTCAAGAGTGTGGGAAGGAAGCGTAACAGTTCTCTTCTTTCTATTTCTAGCCATGTTTCTGAGCTCAATTTGTGAATGTCAAAAAAAAAAAAGTTATCCACAAGGTTTGACAGCACCTTCTCAAAACCATCAACAGAGTGAAGCACATTATTGTAAATAAATCCTATTTGAAAGAAAATGCAGGAATTCAAATTATCTCGTTTTGTCAGCATATTTCATGAGCCAGCGAAGAGGAATTTTTAACAGCGGGTCATAAATAAAAAGCTTGATTCTTCAATATGTTTTGAGTACTTCCTAAAATATCTGTATATTTCTGGACAGTAGTTGAGTGCAATTGAGACCCTTTCTAGCAGCAGGTTGGCACACAGGTTTATAAGTCAGACCTTTATGGTGCAGAAGAAGAGTACAGTACATCACTCAGGATAAATCAGCACTTGTTAATGATACATTCGTTGTGATTTTGCTCCTTAATTTGGTATTCATGACATTTTGATATGAAATATAACCAGATATCTGAATGCAACTATTGATTTAGTTCTTAATGCAGTGACCTGGTGTATTTGACCTGGGGTGAGACTGTATGTCCTGGACTGCTTTCAGCGCGACTGTTGAACCGATGTTTATTTGACCATCCTCTTTTTTTTTTTTTTTGTATAAACATCATCAGATCCTATACATCATCTCTGACACGCACACACAGACACACAAATGCAGAGCGATGTGGTTCTCAGTTCTCTAGAGCACAAAGGAAGACTCAAAATGTGCAAAAGGGAGAATGGGGGAACCATTGTGATTGTGACAAAGTTCATGAGCGTATAATAGCAGTTAATGCGTAGCGGGGCGCGGGCAGCTTTGTTCGCCAAAGTGCCGGGCTCTTAATAGAATCTGATAGATAGACGCCTGTCTCCTCAGGCCTGTTAGGGGGGCGTTGGGCTGTTTCCACTCATCAAGCCCATAGTCTCTCTCCCCCCTCTCAGTCTCCCTCACTGCTGTCCTTGTCTTACTGTCATTCTATGAAGGAATAATTTGTCAATAATTGGCCGTGTCATTCTCGTCAAGACGGTTTGATAAAGCGGCGGCTCTTTGGGGGCCAGGCCGGAGTATATCTCAAGAAAAAAAAAAGAAAAACTAGGGGAAGTGGGGAGAAGGCAGCATGTGGCAGCAGATCTGAGGCAGCGATAGAGCCATTAAGCGCTTTAGAAGTATTTTAGCTGAATGCACACAAAGCAAAAATAGATAAATAAATAATGAAAGAGGAAAAAGTGGAACGTCAACTGTCAGGCAAGTGATACAGACTTTAAGAAATCATTTGGGAGGGTGAAAGATAAAAGATTATCCCTCTTTTCTGCCAACTTATTGCCTCCTCAGCCATCGCTCGGGCTAATTCGCTTACTCAAGCAATCATGCGGACATACCGTGTCCCTGTGTGTGTGTGTGTGTGTGTGTGTGTGTGTGTCCCTGTGTGTGTTTGTGTGTGTGTGTGCGTGTGTGTAGCACGTTGCCTTCATAGTGCTGCTGGGAAGTGCTTGTAGCAGCAGCAGTATATAAACGTGTGTGTGTGTGGGGTGTATGTTGCCCATGTGAATCTGATCCTTCCTCCGTCCACATCACTCAGCAGAGTATGGCATCCATTATCTTCTCCACTGTAAGGGGCAGGAATTTTCCACAGATATCCCATATTATCTTTAAAATATCTCTGGATGGCTGACACTCATCTGATTGGCTGAATCTGCCTTCCCAGGCACATTCCTCTGACCCCCCCCTAAACCCTGATGTCTGCAATGTTCTTAGCTTAGCCCCCCCATGTGTGAAGTAATATCAGAATTGTGGCCGTTGTAATCTGGTCACCCACAGAGAAACACAATGTGGAAAGATATTTGACAACACAAACAATAACAACAACAAAATGTATATAGAACACAACTGAAGTCACATCAAGCTTCACTCTGTATTAAGAAATGACTGAACATCTTCCTGCAAACTGTCTGAATCACTATGAAGTCCTGTTTAAAAAGGTTGGAACAGTTCATGTGGGGTCTATTTTTCCCCTGTTAGAATAGTTTTTAATTAAAAGAGAACTGACACATTTCATTAGTCATCAAATGCTGCACTTCCTCAAAGATAACTTGAGAAAGATAACTGAAAAAAAAAAAGATTGGCAAAGTAAAATAAAGCCGAGGTCGAGATGTCCTGGATTTAAGATCCTACAGTTCTACCTTTCTAGTATTGAAACTCATAAGCAACACTCCATTGGACCACATTTTCTTGATAACACCTGCAGTTACAATTCCAAATAGTTTAATGTTTTTCTGTTGACCTATATATCACAAGGCCATGCTGTACAGCTGGAACCCACCAGTATAGAAGTAAAAGGGATAGTTCCTTTTTCCCCCTTTCATCAGTGGGAGGATCTCATTGATAACGGTCTACTTAGCTTCTTATGGCAGACTGACCGAACGCTTGCTGACCTTTCAGTCAACTGGTCCAGCTTTGCATACCTACTTGCCATTTCCCCCCGGCATGCAAATGGATGGAGATACAGAGCAGGCTTCCTAGGATGAGAAAGGCCTCACACGGAGCTCAGAGGACTCTGAGAAGAATAAGTGTTGTAAGCTCCTGTGGAGAGCAATGTTTGAAGAGATAAGTTGCTAAGTGGTTGAATTGATGTTCAAGTTTCAGATTTGTGAGGTTTGCAAGCAATTAAGTATTTTCAGTTTCTCTGGTGAAATAGTCCATTGAATAAAGTAACAATATGAGGCCTGTATGGGGCTTTAAATAGTTAAAAAAAAAAAAAATACCATTCTCTCTCTCTCACTTGAACACACTTGATGTAACCTTGGTGTCAGTGTTTACATGTGCCAGCTGACAGTCTTCTTCTGTGTCTGCCATTCCACACTGGGTCATCACCAGTGCACACACTGGTGATCTTGTGTATGTGTTTGAGATATTCACAAAGCAGGGAAAAACCCTTAAATACACTGATCATTAGCACGCAACCTAATACACAGATAAACACGTCCTGCCCACCACCATGTTTGATACTGGACAGGAGAGTGGGATGATCAGAGCTTAAAATGTGGAAAATCTGTGTTTAGACAAACAAATAATGAGCTGAAAGAGGTTAAATGGCTCTAGAGCTAAAGGGGAACTTAAAGTCTGACCACCGGTCACTTTAGATTGTTGCAGTTTTCCCCTTTAAATCGCATTCGTTTTTCCCTCTGATCAGAGAAACACACTCACAGCTTCTTCTTTGACAGCTTGGTCATTAGAGACATAGCAAAAGCCCAGCGGAGAAATGCAGTTTAAAATAGATGAATACAATTAAATAGTATTAGGCTCTCTAAAAATCCCAAACTAATATGGTGAAATACAAATTTTCTTTGATCCATATAAAATATACAAATGCATCATTTAAACAAGGTAAGAAATGGATAAGTGAAAAACACATTTAAACGCTAATAATTATTCTTTTAGAATTAATGTTTGTAAATTTGTATTTATTTTTTAAGTATTATTTTTCATTTTATAATTATTCTTTTGACATTTTTAATTCTTTCATAGAATGTTTCTGGACATACTTACATTCAGAAACAGCCTATACTTGTTTTCTTCTGATATTTTTTTGATTTTCATGATTATAAACAGACTTATAATTATATTTTCATTTTTCTTTTAACATTTCCATGTTTGTTTTTTTCCGTTTCTACTCCTGCTTCTGTTTCATTTGAATCCTTCTTTTAGAAGATATCTTAAAGGTTTTTATGGTATTGACACCTGAAAGTTTCTCATTTCAAGTTTTTTTCTAATTGAGACCGAGTTCAGTCCTCTGCCCACCACTCTAAAACCACAGCGTGTCGTTTTAAAGTGAGGAGGAGGTAACCCTGGAATCCAGCATTCATTATTCATCAACAGATAGCACTTCCACAGTGCGTCCTCTCACAATGTGAGGGCCACGGTGTGCAGCGACTGAGTGGGTGTGGGAGAGGCTGGTGTTAATATTCCTGCTCCTCAGAGAGACATCTATCGCTCTCATCCCGCTGCTTTTATTTCACTTTGAGCTCATCTTAAATTTCCATTATTCACCACAAAAAGCCAAGCCAAGCCTTTTCACAATGACACTGACAGGCCCCTCCTCCTCTATACAGACACACACACACACACACACACACACACACACACACACACACACACACACACACACACACACACACACACACACACACACACACACACACACACCTCAGAGGACCATGTGGAGGACTATTATTAATCATGCTCCTATCAGCTCCTCATATCTTCGCTGCTATTTGCTGTTTAATCACTAAAATAATACGAGGGGGGAAGGCTTGGCTGCCGGGGTGGGGGTGTCGGGTTGCCATGGTGACCAAATGGAAAAGGTCAGGTGTAGTTTATCTTATCAGTGATAGGGAATGGTTACTAATTACAGATAGGTACTACCAGCGCTCAGTCCACCGGGCCCTGCCTTAAAACACTATCAGCAATCCACACCGGCCTGATATTAAAATTATCTCCGAAGTCATCCACACACAAAGACACACACACACATGCACACACACATGCACACACACACATGCACACACACACACACACAAAGAATCTTGTTTAGGCCCCGGACAGCAAATGACCAGACAGGGTCAGGCTAAGAAAGACATGACTTGATGCTATCATCAGTCAACCAGGAGTTAATCTAGTCAATGAGGACTCATCCTACGACTTGGTGCTGCAGCCTTTGAGCAAGACTCTGTCTGATCCCAAACCAGATCCTGAATAACTTTACAGAACGTCTTTGAAGAGTCATTTCTGATTTTATTGGACACGTTCAAAAAATACATTTGCTAAGAATTCCACTTTTTTTGATGCTAGAACTAGGTCAGATGTGGAAATGTTTTTTAAATAAGAGGGATTCATATTCTATACATAATTCTATTAAGTGTTTTAACAATAATACATTCAGGCATGAGTTGGTGTAAACTGTATTTATTTACATCTTATAAGAATTCCGAATTGTTTTGCTACAGAAATGTTCAAGTAATTTGTGTTACTTTTCCATTTTTCACCTCTCATTTTGAGGGCTAACTGATTTCATAAACCAGTTTTTAATTAAAAATAGAAGAGCAATACATGTAAGTTAAAAAAATAAATAATGTGAACACCTTGCATTATAAAAAACTGTCATATTTAAATAGTCACATTCGTCAGAGACATCGAGGGGAATTCAACTTCAGTAAATTCCACTCTGTGTAAAAGTCTGTGTTATTTAAAGGCACAGTGTAGTCTTGATTGCAGAAGATACTGGATGTGAGCTTTGATAGATTCTTCAAACACGACAGTGACAGATGCAGATGCATTTTGTGTGTGTGTGTGTGTGTGTGTGTGTGTGTGTGCGCGCGCGTATGTACACACTTTCATTTGTATGTGTGCTTTAATAAGTACAATTGAGGAGGAGATCTGTGTCCTGCCTGCCTGCCTGTCCCGTGTGTGTGTGTTTGTGTGTTTGTGTGTTTGTGTGTGCGTGTGTGCGTGTGATCTTGTCTCTGCACCCTTCCATTTATCATCTTTGACATTTGGCTGTACTCCCTCATCTATCTGACCATCATCTGAGGAAAGCACATTTTTCCCATCAGAAATCCCGTTGTGACTTTTTGCGTTCGGGGGGAGGCGAGGGGGGGGGGGCGCTGATACTTCCTTTGGCGAGGCGGAGAGATACATAGATGTGAGCAGGAGCATCTTTTCTTGGCTCTGCTCCCCCCCTGTGTGTGTGTGTGTGTGTGTGTGTGTGTGTGTGTGTGTGTGTGTGTGTGTGTGTGTGTGTGTGTGTGTGTGTGTGTGTGTGTGTGTGTGTGTGTGTGTGTGTGTGTGTGTGTGTGTGTGTGTGTGTGTGTGTGTGTGTGTGTGTGTGTGTGTGTGTGTGTGTGTGTGTGTGTGTGTGTGTGTGTGTGTGTGTGCTTTAAAGTAGTTGTGTATGCTGGGCTTGCATACTTATGCATGCATGTGTTCGATCAGTAGTTTTGGATATGCACGCACGCACACACACGCACACACACACACACACACACACACACACACACACACACACACACACACACACACACCCTCTCTCTTAACATGGATGTTATCTGGGCACTGAGGGCTCCAGTGATGCCCTGCCTCTTGAAAATAGCCCCTTTCTTTGCTGCTGCCAGCCGTGCAGCGGGTTATATTTAACCAGCTATCTTCTTTACATCCCCTCTCCATGCTCCACGAGGCTATCGCACCAACACTGCTGCCACCATCGCACTTTATTTTTATTTTTATTTTAAGCCTTGTGACAGGAGGCGGAGATAACAGATGCAAAGCCAAGTTGTGAGTGGCACACCCCCCCCCCCCCCCCCCCCACAACGCTTCTTCTCTATTTCTGCTCTCTCTAGTAAAAAGCCTAACCCCCCTCCTCATCTCTCCATCTCTCTTTCCTCTTGTTTTTTCTTTTGCTTTGCTTGTCTGTCTCTTTATCTTTATAACTTCTCTGTCCTTTTATCCCCCCCCCTCTTCTTGTGGTATTTCTCTTTACTTTTCCGCTGAGGGTTTCCTGGTAGCAGCGTCCTCTTCTTGGCAGTGGGAGAGGCAGATGTAGGCAGCTGGAGATCTCACAGATGTACGACACTGGGATTCTGTCGAGTGGAACGACGGCATATTGAATTTTTTGTGGCTTGATCTGTGCTTATTTATCAGTGCTTATTTATCCACCTCATGTGACACTTGACTTCAAGTGCAATGTGTGCATTCAAAACAGCTGTGAACCTGTTAGAGGGTAAGCAAATTACCTTCCAGGAAAACTGTTCGAGGATACCATTGATTACAATGATTTACTACAAATTGGTTGATATATCCCTCAGCTTGTGTATTCTTTTTGCTCTCAAAACGTCAACCAATAATTATCACTAAAATTAAGTACAGAAATGTCCAGCTAAGTCAGAAATCATTAAAATAGTGTAGCATGAGATCATTTTTGTGTAAACATTTTTGTAAGTGATAATGTATGATGAGCATTAATGTTCCCATCAAGTTCTTTCCCCATATATTCCTATGATCAGCCATAAAATAAATTATTTAAACTCCAAGGCTCTATATTTAAAAAAAAAAAAACAGCCTACAATTTATTTTTCATTATATTTTAGCAAAATCTTTCTTCAGTTTAAAAAAAAAAAAAAAAGACCAGCGTAAATGGTGACCTATAACAAATGATATAATTTGAGTCAAAAGTCAATATTGATAATCAGTCAAAACAATGCAGTGAGGAGTACACCTATATATGTGTTACATTACATTGGTACATCACTAACACATGTCATCTTGCTGAGCATGTTTCATGATCATATTTCCTTAAAAATGATTCATCTGAAAGATTACATTTTTATACCATCTGAATCGAATGTCAGTTATTAATGATGCCATATAATAATACAGTTAGCAATCTACTCTATTTAACCACAAAGGTGCTGCAAGATCAGAGTCATGAAAGAACACCCGAGTATTGATCCATAACATGGAAAACATAGCAAACAAACCTGAGTCATATCCCTAATATTACAGACGATACTGACTAAGGCAGAAGCCAATAAATGGAGCCCTGTCCTGTCTGTGCAAGACACACACATACAGCACACGCACACACATAAACACACACAGGCACACACAGGCACACACAGCCCCTCAGGGCAGTTCTTGTTGCACTCTCGCTCATGTTTTTTGTTTCTGTTTCCTGGAGATGTTTTCTCTCCCTGTTGTAGTGTGTTTAGTCTCTGGGACTCGAAGAAACATCTGTGTGTGTGTGTGTGTGTGTGTGTGTGTGTGTGTGTGTGTGTGTGTGTGTGTGTGTGTGTGTGTGTGTGTGTGTGTGTGTGTGTGTGTGTGTCTGTGTGTGTTTGTGTGTGTAGTGGTTCCTGCTGTGATGCTGTACAGTTGACATGAAGTTTCTGGATTAAAACTTAAATTATAAGAAAGCTAAATGAAGGCCGTTGTCCAGGAGATGGAGGATGATGAAGAAAGTGAGTGAGTGAAGCAGAGGAGGACAAGATACATTTTGTAAACATTTGAATTATTTTGACCTTTTTAAAAACAGACTAATTTGGTGATTTTTCAAAGTCTGCAGTATCTTTGTGAGGTGAGCACAGAGCTGGTTCATGTCAGAGTGAGGCGTTCAGGGATGCTCAGACAGGGAGGAAGTCTCTCTCTCTTTCCTCCTGCATACCATCACAATCTGTCATCTGCCTCCCGTCCTTATTCAGGGCTGAGATCAAGGAGAAGGGATTGCAATCAGGCTTATTATATCATTCAGACACACAAACAGGCCAACACTAATCACTCTAAAAGTCAAATACACACAAATGCATGATGATCCTCCTTCATACTGTATCCTCTCTGAGAAAAGTCTCTCATGTTGCATCGTGGTATACATACACGTCTCTGATCTGCATCTAATGTCTCCTGTAGGTTTCCGCTCTGCCTTAATTTCATGCAGCATATCAGCAGATGACACACAGCCTTGTTATTAGATACTATTGATGCAGTTTGGATAATCGTCGTTGTTGGTGCAGTAACACGAGTTAGAATTTACCGCTGAACGAGCCTGACTGCTTCTGTTTATAGTTTTCATTTGACTGAATCATTTAATGGATCAGCCAAAAAAAAAAAGATCCTTAGTGTAACCTTTTTACTCCTTTCTTAGATTGTTTTAACGAATCGCAATAATGTTTCACATCACATGTATCACAAGCAGAAAAACTTTAACTCCCTTTTTATTTAGTGAAGGGAGGAGAACAAGTTAAAAGAATTGCAGTTCCCCAAGTGTCCACTTGAGGCTGGCTGCAAAAGCCCTGGAAGTCACATACACACCCATGTCAGTCATGTCATGTTTTGGGCTTTTTATGCCTTTAATGCAGAGATAGGACAGTGGATAGAGTCAGAAATCAGGGAGAGAGAGAGAGAGGGGAATGACATGCGGGAAAGAGGCCACAGGTGGGATGTGAACCCGGGCCGCCCGCTTGAGACGACAGCCTCTATACATGGGGCGCACGCACTAACCACTGTGCCACCAGCGCCCCACCCATGTCAGTTTTGACAGCAGAAAAAAAAAAGAGTTCACTGCCTGGTTCAAGAAACGATTTTCTATAGTATGTCATGCAGATATGACTGCAGGTGGGCACATTCCAGCTGTTTGACTTGAGGCTTAAGGCATGCCTCATCTCTATCTCTTAGCCTGTAATAGGCTGAGTGAAAGTTATGCTGAGGCAGCATTTTAAATGTTTACAGACTACAGCGGCAACATTACTAACATTAAGTGTATGATTGTTGTCACCTCTAACCACCAGAGGAGGCCCGAATGATAAAAGCAGACAAGGTGAACCCCAGATCCAGCTCCACAAAAACAACTTTCTGCAGGCCATGTTGAATACCCCATTTATTGTGTTAGTGGTCAAGCTAACGCTAAAGCTGGCAGTCTGTGCGGTCTTCTCCCAGTGTTTGTCATCACTGGTGTATTTATTGCATATAAAATTTGGGTGAGTCACGCCTACTGTTGAGAGCATGAGAGTCACATTAGAGGCACAGAGAGTGTGCAGTAAAGACCTTGTGAATGAATCCCATCAATAAATTTCACAGCCAAAACCATGTTGGATATGGGAATGACCTTATTTCACCACGCTGTGTGTGAGTGTGTGGGTCTGTCTGAATGTAGAAGTGTGTGAAAATTCTCACCATTTCACTCAAGGCCAAGTCTTTTCATATCAACGAAGAGGAGCAGAGATATGGAGAGAAACACTGTCTCATATGATTTTGGGATGAACTGTACGACCTTGTGTGTGTGTGTGTGTGAGAGAGTCAGTGTGTGTGAGTGTGTGAATGTGTGTGGGTGATGGTTTGGACCTCTTTATGAGAGCTCGTTGTTGTTTCAACCCTTATTTTTTAATAAGAGATGCCATCATGTGTATATTCTGTGTGTGATATTCCCACTGGTCTCTTGAGAATCCCCACAGTGTGAAGAAGAAGAGTGGTTGAATTGTTGAGCAGTGGGAACCGTGCAGTCTCTTTTGAGTGTGTATTTGTATCAACCTTGTGTTCCTGCTCCTCTCTGGCCTTGCTTGGCTGTTGGGTTTTGGCATAAGGGGGGTTGGTGGGGTGGTGGGGTTGTGGTTGTTGTAGATAGGGAGGGATTCAATAAGTAGTTGAATCAGCCCCTCCTCCCTCTGTGAATCTTAGGACGGTGGGAAAGTTCAAATCTGCTGCTATTTTCTATCTTTTATCAGCCGGGCTTATCGGCTGCCTTTCTCGTCTGCATGCCTGGCTTCAATAGTCCAGGGTCTCAGCTCGGGCTGCTGGGTAACTGCTCTCCGTCTCCCTCTCTCAGAACTCCCCCCCCTTTTTTTTGTTTTTTTGAAACACCACCTGTTCTGTTGTTTTCTGTTGTTACTCCCCTTTTACTTATCCACATTTGATCATTTCTAGTTAAAAAAGATAGCTGGTATTCATTTTTTTTTTTTTTTACTCCTGGGATTGCAGTTGGTTGTATAACCTGTTAATGGAGGTCGGTTTAGACTAATTCTTCTAATAGGTTATACACAAGGCTTGAAACAGTACCTGTGTTTGCAACACGTCCCTCCTGAATCCAAATGAATCCAAAAGCATTTTATTGACCTTCTAGTTCTATAAGCAGCATTTCAAACCTATTTGCATTGTTCCACGTCATCTGCAAAAACATTGTGTGCAAGACAGTAAAAACTGATATATGATGCTATTTTTTTGCACAGCAAAGGTTAAACTTGAATTTATTCTCACTGAACCTGCAGGCTGGTGAGAAACACGAGCAGGAGTCGCCAGTAAAGTGAAGACTTTGGTCACATTAAATTGACATCTGTGGTGTGAAAGCTGGTGTTTTTTTTTTTCTTCTTCTGAGAAATATGAACATACACACACTGTCTTTCCCTTCCTTTTCTTATCATAATGCACACATGTTCACTTCTCATTAGATTTGTGCTGTATTTAAACTGCAGACTGCTGCTCGTCTGTGATGTGTGTGGGAGTAAGGCGTCCTTGAGGAACATGAAACAGTGTGTCAGGGTGAGAGTGTCTGAAGTGCTGCCAGAGAAGAAACGGTTGTGTAAAAGAATACCAGAGCAAAGACTTGATCCAACACATCAGGAGCTTTCTCCACACTGTCAGTGTGCAGGGAATCTAGCAGACGCTTCACTGGTGCAGTGCTGAAGCAAATTAATGGATTCTTAATTAAAAATCACCCAATATTTTCTACATAACTAACAATACGTTCCAACAAAAACATTTAGTCACATTTGTTCATTTACGGATACAGTATATATTACAGTATATAGTATTTAAGATGTTGTTTCATCCCTCGACGAAAGCAGCAAAATCACAGAACCAAAGATTAAAGGCACAAAAGCTGAGAGTTCGTATGACAAGCCTCAGACGATCTGCTCTCCGTCAGAAGTGATGAAATCTGCTGAAATGCAGCATCTCCGAATGTTATCACACCAAATCAGTCCAGTGAAACACTGTTGTTTTAACACTGTGTTAATACCATTGCTCGATGATCATTTTCTATGAATTGGTGCTGTCATGTGTGAGCACAGTTCCTTGAAGAAATCCTTGAAGGATTTTTCTGTGGCCTCAAAGTTACTCCCATTTTAGAGCTCAGCTGAAATGAACAATTTTTCCTTTTGATTTTACGCAGAGGATCCGTCTCTGACCTCTGAAATGACTAACATAATGTGAAGGTGAAGAAACAGACTTTGTCAATATTTCAGAGTTGAATCAAATGAGGCTATTTCCCTCTATATTCAATTTTTCCTTAAATTAACCTTCTCGGCAGATGACAGCTGCTTGAATTATACATGTTGGAGAATACTCACAGATATGCTTTAATGCAAAATAGTCTTTTTACATTTGAATTAAAGTCATATTTAGTATATTCATCTCTAGTGAACAATCTATTGAGCTGTGTAACCCTTTATAAAATATCAGACACTTATTTTTTCTTCTATTTCTATTTTGCATGAACTCGTTTTGACTTGCAGACATTAACTCTTTGTCGCCTTTTGTCCATAAATAGAACAATAAATATGTTTCTCTAAACATTTTCGGAAACAGAGAAGAATGTCTCTTCCAGTCTCTGAAACCTCTTTACATGTCTTGTCCTGTCAGTCAAAAAAAACACAAAAATGTTCATAGTATTATAATGTGAGTCAAAAAAAAAAAAAAGGGGGAAATCCCTCTTTGAGAGATCATAAGCAGCGTTTTCTTTGCATAATTAAAAAAAAAAAAAAAAAAAATGACGTCATGTATAATTGGATTGGTAAAATATTGTTACCTCTTTTGGTCTATTTATCTGCTCCACTGTAAGTGTGAGTGTGTACAGTATTGGTCAGGTGCTACTGTAACATGGTGGGACCGCTATCAGGTGTGAAGCGACACGGTGTAGGGACATGGAAAGTAGCAGCAGGACCATTTATTTCAGCAGGCTCAGGTCGCTGAGTCGTCCTCCTGAGAGGAGCTGCTGGACTATCAGATGGGCCTGCTGTGAGGAGGCTGCTGATCCACTCCTCCAGGGCTGTTTTTTCTCTCCGGGGGGGGGGGGGCATGAATGATACCCCGACACCAGACCATCCATCAAGGCCAGGGCTGTTGCAAGGCACTGTGGGTATCCGTGGTGCTGTATCACTACTATCTCTCCACCTGCCCTCCTCATGCCCAAGAAGCAAATCTCTGCTCCTCAGAGGATGGAAACTAATTGTTATAGTCTCTCTCATTCTCTTTCGATTACACCCCATCCCTCCATCCAGCGTCCAGCTCTATCTCCGTCTATCTCTCCGTCTCTGTCTCTATGTCTCTCTCTGAAGGTTCAGCCAGTGTCCCACCCTTCCGTCTCCCCAGGACCTTTATCAGGGAGACAGCTTTGCTCATTAAGGAGTTAATTTTCTCACTCCTATCTCTGATTAGTATAGTCAACCTAAAGCACTGTGAATTCTTTAAATTTTCCTCCTTGTTATCAAAAAAGGCAGAGCGACAAAAAAAAGATGGGAATGGGGGGATATTTAATCGGTTAAGTAGTCTTCCTGGGGAACTAGATTTCTCTCACTCTCGCTCGTCTTTTTTTTTTTCTCTTCCCAGCAATGTAAAGAAATCTCGCTGAAAGCCGGCCCAGCTCAGTAATTCAGTTTTTAAAGCACAAGGATGGAGGGATGGGGGGGAAGGAGGGAGGAGGTGGTGGAGGGGGAGGAGGGGGTGATGGTGGTGGCGGCGGGAGAGGGAGGGAAGAGAGAAGGAGAGAAGAGAAAAAAAAAGAACGACTTGATGAAATTCCGCTATCAGCTCCGAACCAATATGCAAAATATCTCGCTGGAAATCAAATAGCTATTATGTTTTCATTTCCACGTCGGCGTATTTGCTTAATGAAGAGGAGACAGATCAGACCGGCAGAGAGAGTCTGCAGGAGCCGATAACCGCCAACGGCTCCCAGCTATCCGCGCAGAGTGACGCTCCCAGTCACTACGCTTTTTCACCAAAAGAAAAAAAAAAAGGAAGGGATGGAGGGAGGGAGGGGAGAGAGAGAACGAGAGAGAGGGAAGGTGATGGAGTATATGAGAGAGAGAGAGCGAGCGTGAGTGATATTGAAAGGTGGTGGAGAAGAAGAAAGAGAGGTTGTGTAGGCAGTGGTGGGGGGGGAGTAAGAGGGGATGAGGAACGGAGAGATAATGACAGAAAGAGGGGAGGAAGTGAGAATATAAAGGAGAGACTACTGCAGGTTGGAAAGGAGAGAGGTGAGGAATGAGGAGCGTTCAGAGCTGCTAAAACAGGGAGCTTAAAGTCTGAAATGCCTTGAATTCTTCCAAACTCCAGGCCTTTAAAGGGTCTTGAACACAACCAGTTTAAGTTCCCAAAGAAAATTACTTTTAGTTTCTTTAATGTACTGCTGTTTGTTAGTGTGAAATGTTCAAAATGTCAAGAACGTGCTGTGTCTGTATATGATTTCATGCATCTCCAGGCCTTTGATGTTAGGTGTCGTGCTGCGTTCAAGTGCTCGAGCTCACCTTGTTATCACGGCACCGGGATCAGTCATTATCATTAGCCTTTCCGTGTGTCTGCAGTGATGGACATTTTATACCTTTATTTTTTTTTTGCTTATTTTTCCAAGGTGCTCCCCTTTTTATTTCTTCATCTCTTCACTCCGTCTGTTTTTCTCACATTTCTTCACACTGTTGGCGGGAGCTCTTTATTTCCTGCGGGCATGGCAGAAAACATGCTGTGGCGTGGAATTATAATGTCTCTCAGTGATGCAAAAAAAATTCCAACCTTATTGTGCCGCTTCTGTCATAACATAAAACCATTTAACATGAGATTTGAACATGTGTGCAGTGTTGGACACACAAAGAGTGCGGCACAGTGTTGATGTTAGAGGTGTAGGAGGAGAGAAAGATTCTATCTGAGGTTATGTGTTCCTATCGTCTCATTAGAATAAACTCAACCTTTAAACCAGGTACAGACACCAGTTTGTGCCTCGTTCAGATTAAAGATTGTTGTAGGTAAAGGTCAGCATGCGGCAGTGACATATAGGTTTTAGGTTTATTTATTTAAAGTAATAAAAGAAAATGTACGTCTGAAGTGTCCACATTTTACTCAGGTCAAAGATAGAAGTTTAAAGCTGCCATAGTAATGGAAACACTCTGAACTGAGGAACAAGCAGCAGAGTCTAGGGATTGAAAATCCATAGGTCCATCTGTAGGTCCATTAAATTGTGATATCTGCCATTAAAACGTGTCTTCATTCATTCTCTGTAGATCTTAAAAGTCACATGTCTGTTTGACTTTTGGCCGTCAGAACTGATTCGTGTTTCCTGACACTTTGTGGATTTATTGACGAATGAACACAAATAAGACAAATGACTAAAATTATTCTTTTATTTTTTAATTTTTACAGCTTGGCCTGTGCTAATATGACGCTGTATCAAGTGGGTGCTATAGACTTATTTGAAGTCTGGTCAATCATAAATTGAATAAAACAAACTAAAATAGCTAAACATATTGCTCTGGTACTCATAGTGCAGTTACTTACATTTGTCCTTCAACACATGATGTGACCATACAGGTTGTTTGTTCTCACCTTTCTATACAGTACGACCCACAGGAGGGCGTCACACTTGAAGCACCCATTTAGATGGGTCCTCACAGCTACGTGTTTGTACTGGACAAACACACTGGACACATGGTTCTCTTTGTGATACAGTCAATTAAACTATTATGTTAATTTTAGAGAAAAAGCGATAGTGGTTTGGGTTAAAATTAGCTACAAGTTACGATACAATTGCAAGCTGCTGTTCCAGCAAAACACAAATGATTTTGACAGAGTCATCTCCTAAACCTGAACCCAAAATGGACTTCATCACTCTTTGAAAAACATCACCAGACTTTAGCCATTTCTCCTAATCATTACTGTGAGTCACCATCCATCACATGATTAGATGGGTCGTAATGAGCTGTTGTTCAGATGACCTGTATGGCTGTGTTTTGTATGGGCAGCCTGTTTTTCAATCTTTTACCACAGGGTAAATAAGACTATCTATATTTGTGTATAGCCAAATCTTTCACAAAGAAATAAACAGTTTATTTCACCAAGCAGGTTCCACTGAGATACTAAAAACTAATTATTTTGGTAACATCTAAGAGACGTTGCACAGCCTATTGCAGCCCCTCCCCCTTACCCCACGATGCAATCTGGGAACTTTATCATCATCACATTAGATGTGAAGATGTGCAGGACGGTCAATAAGTCCTGAGGATTTCAGATCTGTCAAAAAAAAAAAAAATCTATGGCTTTGCTTGAGTTTGTCATCCCCGGAGTAATCAATGCTCAGTCGTTAGCAGCTCAGATCCTAAAGGCTGAGGAGAAAAAGCTGATTTTTATTGAAGCTGAATATAACCGATCGATGTCCTGGCCTGTGTGGATGCTTCCTCTTGTGTGAGGGGTTTGGATTGGAGGCAGCGTTGGGCCATGGAGCTGTGATAAGAGCCCACGCAGTGTTGAGCGAAAGTGCAAAGTTGATTAAAAGTGTTTCCTCAACGGTGGGTAATTCTCGTCGCTCTGATCAATAAGTGGCTCCTCTCCAGTGCGTGACTCTGTGTCAGGTACTGTAGTTTTTCTCGAGAGCTCGCACATCCTCCTCTCCTTCCAATATTCTCCTCTTTCTTTCTCTAAATATCCTCTTTTAATGTTTCTCTTCACAAGTTGGCGATTTCCCGATACAGACGTGCCTTCTCTTGCTTTCAGGTCTAATGTATTTTTTTGTGCGTTGGGTTATTAGCGTGAGAGCTGCGAGGCCTGCGTCTGTTTAATCAGGCTTGTTGAGCACGCAGGTTTGATGTGTGTTGTCTCTGTGTTTAATCAGCGAGCTGCGAGCTGCAGGTTTGATGTGGACGGAGAGTTAATAAAGCAGTATCTTTGGTGCCTTCATCAGCAGCAGCACTTTGTTCTGCCTCTCCACGCTCCTCCAAGACAGACAGCTGCAGTCTCTGCGCTGCAGCTCCAATACTCCTCTCTTTCCACATCTGTCTTCTTCGTCTCATCTGGTGGAGGACGGATTCCTCCTCAGCCAACTTGTTTTTTTTTTTTCAGTTTGACACCTTACATTCAGGTCCATCATGACTTAAATGTTTAAGATAAATGATGTACAGTTATTACAGACTATTGGATGTAGACAAAAAGAGTCATCACAATGGCCATATGCCTGAGATGATGTTTGCTTGTTTACAGACTTAAAGGAACAATGTGCGTCATTTTACACATAAATACACGAGAAGTGCGAGTCCTGCTGCCGTGTTGTTGTCTGTGATGTGTTGACATCAGGTAAACATGGACGGGACCTCCGGCTCCTCCCCTTGTGTCTAAAAGCTGTTTTAGTCAAGCACTAGAGGAAAGAAGAAGACATTAGAAAGAAGAAAGAGCGCTAACATTAGCCTGCTAACAGAACAGTGCAGGCCAATTTTGTCCACCACATGCGCTTGACTCCTTCATGCAAACTCGAGTGGAGAGGGGTTGGAGGCGTGTCGCTGGAGGAGAGCAGAGGCTTCAGTATGGCGGATGTGCGACCAAACAGCAGTTTGTTTTGGTTTAATTCTCAAGGGCGACATCTACTGGAAAAAAAAGTGACACATTCTTCATTTAAAGGGATACAGCAGTGTATCGTTTAAACATCTGCATTGGCCGATAATTGCCAGGTTGACAAACAAGCCCATAGGAAAATAATCCGACACTGATGTCAGTAGCCTATATGTGTATCTGTTGTGTTGCATTAAATCAATTCTTGCAGGCTAGTATACAAATGGTCACTTGTGGGACAAACTGCAGTTTTTGAATCTATTTGTCAGTTTTATTATAATAATCATTCTATTGATACATCTAGGGCGTGTTAATAAGGAAGAATTTAAAACTATTTTTGTTCCCATCGGTTTGTAAACTTGGAAAAGAGCAGCACTTTCTGGAAAGCATAAAGTAAACATGTAGGGACATCTGAAAGAAAACAGCCGTTTCTTTGTTTACAGTTTTCTCTTTACAAAAGCTGATCAGAGACACAAGTGTTTCTTTGTGGAGACACTGATGTGAAATCAAATAAACTAAAACATGTGACACTCAGATTATTGTCAAGAAGGACCTGCCTACAGGAGTGTAAAGTCTGATCACTACAATAATCATAGCAATCAAATCGATAAAAAAAAATGGATTTAAAAGTCATGACATCAGTGTAATGTAACAATAAGTCACTTAAAACAAAAGTGGATAAAGATGATGAGCACTTCATCCACTGCAGATGAATATTGGCTTTTCATAGTCAGATTAAAGGTATGTTGAAGGCCTCTGAAGATTTGGTTTGTGTTTGAAATGTGTCTTTGTATCTTCATGCATTGTTGTTTTGTTGTAAATGACGCCTCTGCAATAAAGGGAGACAAAGATTTATTTTGGGCTTTTTGTGCCTTCACTGGAGGGATAGGATAGTTTGGATACCGTTTGAAATCAGGGAGAGAGAGAGAGAGAGAGAGAGAGAGTGACTGATGTGCCGGGTAAGGAGCCACAGGCTGGATTTGAACCCCTCCGTACATGGGGCGTTCGCACTTACCACTGCCCCACTGGCGCCCCGACAAATGTGAGACTTTGACAATAAAAAAACGTAGTGATGTTGCTTCCTCCTCTAGAGATCGTTGCTTGTGTTGTTCTTACTCTTAGATGTTCGTCTGTTAAAAGCGTCTGCGAGGTGAATTATAGAATGAAGTTCAATCAATCAACTAAAACTGCAACAGTTGATATTAGTCAGAACTTTGACTGCTTTGCTGAAAATAACCGTTGCAACCAGAGTATCCAGCTTCAAAGTTCACTGAAATCAAATCAACTTGTATGAATTGAGCTAAAACCAATCTGAGGCCGTCCATGAGATCAGTGTTATTTTTAGTCCCTAAACTTCCTCCTTTTTTTTCATATTCCACACTTCCCTTCCCCCTGAGAATCCAAAGTTTGGTAATGTCAACGAGCTTGAGGCTGAACTGGATCCTCCTACATTAAAACCTAGAAAGTTTCTTTGGTGCTGTTGGATAAGTCTCATGCTTAATTGATCTCCCTCCTACAGAGATACACATGTGGGCTATGTCTTCTTTATTATTATTTCTACATCTCTTCAATGAGTTTGGTCCCATTTTCCCGTGGATATCACGCTGTAACAATTAATAAGGCTTTAACTTTTAAACGAGCCAATGAAGTAGAATGTGCCGCACTTATCACACTATCCTTTCTGCCAACTATCCGAGGCGAGAGGAGAAGAGAGAGGGGGGAAAAGAGAGGGAGAATTTATTTCTCCTTGGATAAAAGAGGGGAGAAAGTGGAGCTGAAACTTTTCCGCACCATTTGATGTCTGAAAGCAGTGATGCAGCGATTGATTCATTAAACCCGAGCCGTAATGAGGAGAGAAATCATAATTCAAACTTACATTTTTAAACAGGAAATATAATTGGAATTTTATACAGAGAAGTCCCTTTGTACAATTATGATTAAAGGGAAATTAATTGTATGAAAATCTCCTTATAGATACCGAAAATTAGATCTAGCAAAGCTCAGGCGACAGAATTCTAAAAATATTGTGTACAGGATCGATCTTTTTCTTTCTCCTCTACTCTTTTTTTTTTCTCCTCTTATGAAGGTCCAAATCTAGCTGTGTTAACTTTATCTGAAATTACAGTGAACCATGCAGGCGTGGAAGTTGAAATTAGCCTAAAGATGTTTCATTTACAAAGACAGAAACACTTTGTCAGCTGCCGATTGTTTCCCGGCATTATCTCTCGCCTGCTTTTTAATTGCTTTGGAAGTGAAATTAACAGAATTAGAAAAATTGCCTCTCCCTTTCTCTACAAGCTTCTTTATTCATGGGTATTGTTGTGTGCTTTGTATAGATTATAGACTCCTTTTGTTCCAGTATTGTAAATATATACGCCCCCCAGTCACGGCTTTAGCTCAGAAACAATCCCCCTGTTCGTTCGACGCAACCTACTGCAAATTAATTTACAACCTGTCTGGATTGGGGGGAGAAAGGCGGGAAATGGTTTTTCTCTCTGTCTTCATTTCACTGTGATTCAGTTATTCAAAAACAATGTGCCCACCCTCCTTGACTTTCCAGTACATCATTATTATGTACGTGACTTGTTTTCTCCCTCGGCAGTCGGCGGCACATTCTTCTTCACCCCCTAATCCTCTTAAAATGGTTACCCTGAATTAATAATTCTATCATGGCGTCCTCTCGGGAGAATCGAGCATGTCATCCGCTGCAGATGAACATGCCTTTTCATAATCAACAAGCCTTGAAACACTTAATAACTCCGAGTCAGTCTTAAGATACACACAAACATGCTGTAAATATAATAATGGCGTACAAATAAAAGGATTCTGAGGAGCTGTTGATGCACTGTACAAGCAGCTGAGGTGTATTCATCATATAGAAGGAGAATAATTAATGAAGCAATTTAAAAAAGTCACATTAAATCCATATTAAGTGACTCCATTTTTTGGATGTAATCTTCAAACAGGCTAAAATAGATCAAAAGTATTGTATAATTACTATGGTCAGCAGGGATTATGAAACTGTAATTGATACAGATCAGCCCTGCACTAATCACTCTTTTAGCTACATTTTTAGGTATACTGTAATTTGGCTTTAAGGTCCCCCTTGGCTCCCTGCTATTAATCTTGTGGATTATACCGTACAGCGTGTCCAATTCTTGAAACTGTTTTTTGAATGAGTCCAGTTATAATAAAAAAAGACAAATTGGATCTGTGTGTTTAGGGTATTTTTCCCCCTCCCTTTTCTTTAGTGCCTAAAATCATACGGAGCTTGTTTAACAATATCACTTTCCTTTATTTCTTTTAACCTTCCTGCACCAGGCAGTTTAGACTTGGCGCCCATGGGGGAGGTAATTAAACTGAAATCCCTCTCTCTCTGTTTGCAGATTTAGGAGTATGACAGTGTTCTGTGATTGTGCCAGAGACGGCGATCTGCTTCATGAAGATTCGAGTGATATTCTCAGTGTTCATGAACTAAATGTAACCCAAAAGTGCAATTTGGGCTGCTGTGGCTCAGTTTGCAGAGTCCGTCATCTCCTGATCAGAAGGTCGGGGGTGCGATCCCCAGCTACTGCAGCTACATGTCCGATGTGTCCTTGGGAAAGACACTTAGGCCCAAGTTGCTCCCGCTGCTTCAGCGGCGCCGTGTGAACGTGTGTGAATGGGATTAGTCATTTCTGATGGACATTTTAGCAACCTCTACCATCAGTGTTTGAATGTGTGAATGTGTGAATGTGTAGGTGTGACCTGCAGTGTAAAAGCACTTTGAGACGTCAGAAGACTTGAAAAGAGCTATACAAGCTCAAGTCCACTTACCACTCACCAATTCTCATAGCTCTCATATTTAAGTCTCAAGTTGAATTGATAAACTTGTGTAAACTGCAGGTCACATTCTTCAGAGGTAACATGTACTGTAATGCTGTAAGTGTCCTCTCAGACATGTTGTGTATTGGGGTGTTATAGTTTGCAATGAACACAAGTACAGGTTGGGTTTTAAATATTCTCTCTTCTTCCTCCTCCAGGTTCCCTTGGGGATCTCGATGGCGGTGAGGAGAACACGCCAGACAACCTCAGCCTATCAGGAGAGGAGGGCGGAGCCTCGGACCCTGATGATTCAGCCGAAGGTGACAGCTCCAGCCCACCACCATACACACCTCTGTACAATGAAGGTAAGAAGACGAATACAAAGTCAATCTCACAGCAGTATATAAGAGCAGAATAATCAATAAAAATAGTACGAGGTTTACTATTTTGACATTATTGAAACTCAAAGACTGGTCCAACAAAGACTTGAAGTCTCTTGAAGTGGAAATATAGCTGAAATATGATTGCTGGATGGAAAAAGGAACCGTTCTTAATTTTAAAAAGTGGCACAGCTTCCAATTATCTTGATGAACTCCTTGATAATGAGTAAAAAATGACACTAATTGCTTGTTTGGCTTGGTCCAAAACCCTGAGAGATTAATTTCCTGTCATAGACCACTCGTCCAATCAGCTTCTTATGATTTAAAACCAGTACTGGAGTCTTTGATTTTGAATATTTTTCAAAAGATATTTTCCTTGACCTTGATGCCTTTATTTGTCAGGAAAGTGGATAGAGTAGGAAATCAGGAGAGAGAGAGAGAGAGAGAGAGAGAGAGAGTGGGGAATGACATGCGGGAAAGGAGCCACAGACCGGATTTGAACACAGGACGCCCTCTTAGAGAACCATAGCCTCTATACATGGGGCGCAATGTAACCGCTAGGCCATCTGCGCCCCATCACAGACCCCTTTAGACCAGAGATAGTCCCTTCAAAGAATAAAGATACAGATGGTGACGATCTCACATCTCTATCATGTTGTCTCTTTTTGTGCCCAAACAATTTTAGCAATGTCAGCCCGAGTATACACTGTCAGACGTTTTCATTGTTGTCCACCGAGTTTTTCTTCACAATAATGTGTTTAGTCGAGCTTCTCATCAGTTAATAATCCCTCTTCCACATGCTTTTTCTGTCAAATATGCACACTTGTTCACAGAGCGATGAAGAAGCAGCAGCATGGCAGTCTTTAAACTCTAACTTGAAAATGTTACAATAGTTTGTTCTGTTTACTTGCATGTTGGGATTGTTAGAAATGTTTCAGGCAAGCTATGCAATCTGTCACATTAAGAAATTTAAACACATTTATTTAAAAAAAAAGTTAGGAGAACATCAAATAGTTTCAGCGCAACATCACACATTTAGAAAAATGAAAAACAAACTATAACACACACAGCTCTACACAAAATCTAGTTGTGTGGTTTACTGACAGTCATTAGTGGTTATTACCAGATTTATCTCGTCATCAAGACTTGAGGTCTTTCTTGCATCAACAGTCTACCTGTTATCTGACAGGAGATGGTAAATGTTACACAGAGACAACTTAAAAAAAACTCTGAGGGACCTTTATGAGGTTGCAGCCCTTCCACATGTATCACTATTTTATCTCTATTGTGTCTAAACGAACAAAAAAAGAAAAACTCTCTGGGTTCAATCTTGGCTCCGGTGGATCTGCCCCCTCGTGCACCTCTTATCCCGAGCCTCCCCCTCGCACAGTGTGATAGCAGCAGAGTTTTCAGTCATATTCTTTTGACTTATTCAAGATTTCACCAGCTGTGTTTTTTAATCTCAAAAATTCCTGCTCTTGTGAAATTTTTGGGGCTGGAAGTGATAAGCGTCTGTTGGTTGGCTTGGTTTGATAAACCCATGGAAATTCTGTCAGGTGCTAATCGAGACGAGATTAGAGATTAGCTGTGCTATGTGGGTGTGTGTGTGTGTGTGTCTGTGGGTGTGTGTGGGTGTATGTTTGAGGTGAGGAGTGGGTTATGTGTGAATTAGATTGTATAAAACGAAGAAGATGAGAAAACTCAGGCTGGCTGAACATGTGAGAAAGTTTTTTTTTCTGGTGATAGAAAACTGACGTAGTGTCTTTGTTTCTGCAGTGTATGGAATCAGAGAAGGGCCACAAAAAAATACAGAAATATAAATGATAAAAATCAGCTAAATAACAAAAGAAAAGTGATTACAAGCAATATCCTTAAGATCCATAAGATATTTCACTAGCCTAGCAAGTTCCACCCAAAGACATGATTGACAGCTTGCCCCCCCCAAGGAAGGAAAAAAACTGATGTAATATAAATTAAATACATATATGAAAAAATGAAAAATGTAGATTACAAGAATGTCTATTTAAAAATGGGATTGCATCAAATATTAATGTATAAATTAATATAAAGATAATAGACCTAAGTAATAGACCTAAGTTGTGCAAATAAAATAAAAGCACTCAAAGAATTGTATTTAATATTTTATTACTCTCCTGGGTTCCTCATATACTTACTGTAAGTTATTTGATTTATTTATTTCTGTGTCCCAATTTATTTGATTTTAGTACAGATTTTTTGTGGCACTCCTCTGACTCCATACTAACAATAAAACACACGCGCACACACACACACACACACACACACACACACACACACACACACACACACACACACATATCCCTGTATCACACTGTTGATTTACTTCTACTCTCTCTCTCTCTCTCTGTTCTCTGGGGTTCCTCGGTTGCCCAGCGCTGGCATTATCAGTTCTCTGTAAATCAGCCATGTTTGACGAACCTGCTCTTTCAACCTGGGATCAATACCAGGTCTTTATCTGGGCCACTGCTGGCTAATAAAGGCAAGGCCTCTTATCCACCATCTGGAAGAGAGAGAAAGACACACACACACCCACACACACACACACACACACACACACACTGCTGATAACCACACTGATAACTTTAGCAAGAAAAACACATTCTACTAGTAACAGGACCGAGCACTCTGTTGTCTCCATCACAGCCCCTCCTCTACCTGAGCCAGTATATTAATGCTGATACGATGGATCCATACTCATTTAGCTTTATTGAGGAAAACTACTTCCCTTTTCCTCTCATGTAATATTTTACAATCATTTTTCAACACGTATTGCAGTATTGCTCTACAGTTGCAGAAAAATTAAGGTTCTCGTTCATAGCAAGCAAATCACACTTCTCCATCACAGGAAACCAGATAAAATCCGCTTCAGGCTGATTAGTCAATATGTTACCTTCTGATGACCTCTGATCCTGTTGCCCTAATTTGAACCAATCAGAATGAAGTTTGTTGACCACAACTTGTTCTTTCTCATCAGAATCTGATCAGTGATATGAAAGTGTGTGTGTGATGCATAAAGTTGCAATCACTTCTCGTATCATCATGATGGATAATTAACCGTGGACTGTCTGTATGCTATGCTAAAGTATGAAATAGTTCTGTCTGTATAAACAGATTATTTACACATATCTTATTTTAGGTACTACTAGATGTTGCTGCTGTAACTGAAATTGTGATGTTAGAGCAATCAACTTTTAAGATAAAGAAAGATAACAGGACAGAATGGAGATGGAAAAATAATGAAGAGTTCTAGCTGTACACAAGGAAGTTTGGTTACAGTTCATGGTCGGCATCAGCTATACATTTTGAGACCTACCCTTGGCCACATTTTAGGCCTTTAGTGCAGTGATCGTTTGTGTAGGTATAACAGTGATTGTGCTCTATGGCAAACATGGTGGCTATAACACTTTATTCCCATACTCCACCATGTTTCCCAAACGTCCTGACTCCTTCATGTCTGCCTCAGTAAAGTCCCAGAGGAGAAAGACAGAGCAGAACTAACAGACACACTGTACGTTACTATACTGCATCCTCATTTACATTTAATTTTTATTTTGGTGAGGTGAAAAAAATCTGATTATTCTTTTTTGCAAAATTGATTAGCCCCATCTAGCACTCCAGTTGACCCTGACCAAACTTGATGATACTGTCACGTCATATTGAGAAGTTAATTAAATTCACACACTTTTAACATATTTTCCTCAATATATTACTTGACAGACACCTCATTATATATATATATATATATATATATTAAAAACAAAAAAAAAACACATAGATTGTGTATTTTTCAGCCAGGACTGATTGCCACAGCTGTAATAAAAATGGGACAGAGAATCTGATGGTGGACTGAATAAAGCCTCTGAGAGAGAATACGTGCACCATGATTAATCAGGATTTCAGTGTCATAATATATTTAATTATGCTTTATTTGCTTTAATAAATGAAATGTGAGAAAGTTTAATTCAATACTATTCAATTTTATTTAGCAGTGCTAGCTTAGATTTGGGACACCAAAAATGAATTTCTTAAAACTCAAAGAGTTTATCCCTGTTTCTTTTATATTCTCTGGAGATTGACGAGAAGATATCTGATTTTTTTGTCTGTAGATTTTTATCACTCTTCATGAAAGTTTGCACAGCACTTCCTCATCATAGATTATGTCTTTGTAAAGCACAGTTATGACTCCATATGCTGGAGAACATTGCTCTACCTGTTTGAGTCATATAGACATAGATGATATCTAAACATAAATGCTACTTATTTTTTCTATTGTCTATTCTTAACACACCGTTTAATTTTCTATTTATGTCCAAATAAATCATGCCCTACCCCTACTCACATTCCATTTGTGACCAGAGAAGACCTCTTCCTGTCACTACTTTTATACATTTTCAATAAGAGGCTTAAGTGGAGCAGTCTAGACACTGACAGGTTGCTGTTTGGTGTTTTACTAGATCAAAGGCTTGAAGCTCCAGACATGAATTTAGTTTCAGTTCTCCGCTTCGGCGGTGCCACCAACATAAAGACTTCATGAGTAAATATTAAAAAAACAAACTGTTAGGGGGCTCATATGGAAGACAGAAAAGACTTTTACGTTTTGAATGAGAAGACATAAAACCAAAGAGGTTTGTAGAAGTTAGGAGGCGAGATTGTTGGGTGACTTTGCCCTGCAGGTGTGACAGGGGAAGTTCAGCTTATCAGATTGATGGAGACTGTCTCACTATTGGGTGGAGGGAGGGTGGGAGAGAGGGAGCGAGGGGTTGGTTGGTTGGCAGAAAAGTGTCTGTCGACTTCTGCTGATACCTGCCTCCCTGTCTGAGATGATATGGGAGATAATATTGATAATATTAAACGCAATAACTGTGTCTCCAGCTCCCCTCCCTCGCTCCAGCCCCTGCAGGATAAAATCAATGTGCCATTCAATGTGATTTATAGCTGAAAATAATGGCACTGTTTAGGCAGGGGGAGGTGTGTGTGTGTGTGTGTGTGTGTGTGTGTGTGTGTGTGTGTGTGTGTGTGTGTGTGTGTGAGTGAAGGTCTGCTTGCTTTAGTGTGTGTACAGTATGTATGAGTCTTGCATGGACAGGTGGACGTGATGTGAAGATGGATGATGTGTGTGAGTGTGTGAGTGTGTGAGTGTGTGAGTGTGTGTGTGTTGATTTATTTGACGATGCAGATGCAATCTCACGACTGTTACATTAATAACAGTGTGCGAGTGTGAGGGCGTCACATGGTCGTTTATGGCTGCTATCGATCGGCTGTTATCGCTGTTTATCGGAGCGGGAATGCAAGGGTAAACACAGGCTTTGTGCAGACAGTGGAGGTGTTATCGGGGTGGTGGCTGAGGACAGGGTGGGATTTGGGGAAGGGGAGGGAGAGCTCAGAATGGGAGCCAGGAAGGAGGGAGGAGGAAGGAAGTACAAAAGAGGGCAAAAGTTAGAATGAGGAGGAGGACTGGGTTTCTGACAAAGCTCAGAAGAATTGAGGAGTTAAATTTATACCTTTTTAAAAAAATGTTTATATAACGTTAGTTAAACTCTACAAGTTCTCACAGCTGTTAGATATTTTTAGAAAGCTGAACTGAAACTTTTAATTGACAACAACAGACACTTAACAGAAGTGGATTCCAAACTTCATTTAACACTAGACATGTAATGCCGACCATATTTTTTATTTTTAAAATAAATTTAGTCGATGATTTTACAAAAACTGTGAATCATGTTAGGGTCAAAATTAAAAAGACACAAACTAGCTTCCTGTTGATATTTTTCTGGTCATTCGACGAATGCGGTCGAAAGAGCCAAAGCTAGCCACAGGTTGCTAGATGAACATTATTAGTATAGCAGGCTGTTTGTGTGGCATTCTCTTCCTCCAAACTTCTTTAAACTGCCTTTGGCACCAGAAGTGACTGTGACCAAACTAACAATGATTCCTTACAGCAACGGAGCCCCCAACAATTACTCCACCTTCAGTTGAGACACCCTGACAGCAGTCTCTTCCTTGGGTTCCCTCCATGTTTATAGTTTACGTTCTTTTCCTTCCATTCAGGTGCTGAAGATAACCCCCCTTTTGGTTGTTGACAGTGTTCATGTGATTGATATAAGTCGTCCATTGATTTAGCTGGTTTTGCAATTGCCAGCTACGCTTTTTGGAGCCAGGTGTGACCATAATTTTCTTAAAAGGAATACTGATTGCATCATTTCAGTCCTAATGATTATTCATGTAGCTTAGACGTTAGTTATGTGTAACAAGTATGGAAACAAATTAACTTAGTTCTTATTTTCTAATCAGATGATCAGATTTTTTACCTGTCCAATAAACTTAAAGTTTTACTGTAGCACAACATTACTAACTGTTGAAGAGAAACTTATTAGTGAGCTTAATAGGGAAAGCTTAATGGGGACTGTTTCCTGGCAGTCAGCTTTTGAGTCAGCCTAACCCTTGGCCTGATAATGATGCAAGAGAACAAGAAGAGAGTGATCTTCAGTTTAGATAGCCAGAGGTGCCGTGATGTAACTATTAATCTAATCTAACTAATCATGAGTCCTGCTAATAGGGAGGGAGCCAGCAGTGTGATGAACTGGCTGATACCGGCTGCACAGCCAAGGTTCAGGGTTCACATTCTGAATATACACCCTGGATAAACACATCATACACACACACACACACACACACACACACACACACACACACACACACACACACACACACAGGTCCAGCCACGTGCAGAAAACCACACACTGATCTCTTTGATCAGCGAGCAGGAGGCTGTGTAATCAGCTTGATCAATGGCAGGGATATCAGTGCTGATTAGAGGAACACAGGCAGCCTCAGTCTCTGCTGAAGGTGACAGGCCGAGGGGATGAAGGGGAGGAGATGGAACGATAGGACGGAAGAGAAAGATGAGAACAATGAGACACAGTGAGGAGAAAGCTAGGGAAGGATTGGAAGGGAAGAGGGAATGAAACACTGGTAGAGGTCAGAAGGATGGAAGGAGCCATCAAGAAAGAAGGATAGAGACGTTGTTTCCGATGAGTCTTTGATTCACCAGAGTTGCGATGACAATCAAAGGGTTCACCTCTGCAAGGTGTTGTGTTACAAAGCTCAGGGAGTCATTTCACTGCTGCCTTTGATCTACAGACAGGAACAGCTTCTGCCCAGACACACCCGGCACATATACACACATTTGACACACACACACAGGTTTCAATCTCAGACTGTAAATTTGAGGTTTCACCTCGGCCTCACCAAATAGCTGCTGTGTTGGAGTCTGGAGTTAGCCATCATGGGCATCACCGTTCATTTTTTTTGTGTTTGTTTTTTAAGCCAAGAGTCACCATTGCCTGTTAGGTTAATAGCTCATTCCATTTTTTGTCACAGAATGAGATTCAACAGCTGAGATGTTAAACATTAACTTTAAAAAAAGTAGCAAACGAGCCATTGTGCACCCACATCAAGGGCGGGTGCACCCACGTGTTAAATAACTCCTGTCTTCACATTTTGACACCTATTTCTTAGGAGAAAATCTACCAACAATTGTGACTCCTTTGTAATCGCAGCTGGCAACACAGCGAGCAATCTTATTTGGTCAACATTTGCATGAACATTTCACAGTGCACCTTCAGCACAAACACGGCCACGATTCTCAAATTTAGTGACTTTTTTTGAGCTGAGGAAACATCTAGCAGACGGCCTACAACACCCACCTGTCAATCAAAGTGGCCTTGTTATTAATTATGCAAAGTTTTTAGCCTTAATGTATAATTCATGGAAACATTTGACCATGCACAGTTGTCATTAATAGAAATATTATCTTTAAAGAGCAAACACAATGTTTGTAGTTACTACAAGGATATTTATTTTAGATGTAAAGTTGGGCACCGTAACAATGCAGGCTACAGGGATGGACTCGCTTTCAGAGCCTGCCTCAAGGGGCCACGTGAAAAACTGCAGTTCTAGAACCTCAATGTTGACTTCTTTTTTCAGCCCCAGACCTTTGCAGCTTGGTTTCAGTCAATGACATGTTTTAAAGCCGGTTCCAAAGTTTGTGATGCTTCACTGTGATGCTTCACTGTGTTCAACTTGACTATTATTATTATTTATCTAGAGCCAAGGACTCACGACTCTCGAGGAGGCCCGGATGATGAAGATGAGGACGGAGAGGAGCAAAATTCGACGCACAGTGGTGGGGAGGATGAAGAGGAAAGGGGTGAAGAAGAGGAGGTGTCACATTGGAGGGGTCCAGGTCAGTAAACTCTTGAAGAGGTCCTTCACTTGAAGCCAAACTGAAAAGGTTTGAGGTGGATACCAATACTGAGTTTTAGAGGGAACAGTGTAAAGATACTGATATAGCAGATACTGATATGTGAATATGTAATGCACTAATGTTGTGCATGAATTTAAAGTCTTCTTTAAAATTCAACCTTAAAGCTGACTCAACATAATTTGTTTTTTTGCCTCGGTCTGTTCAGCTGTGATGTTCTGCCACATGTGCTGCAGATAGTGCTAAGAGGAATAAACAATGTTATCCTAACCCACTCTTCAGGACAGAAACATGAGATGACACTACTTCTAAATGACCTCAAGCTCTGTTTTCTGCATTTTGTGTTCTGTTTTAGAAGTGCTCATATGGGAGAAACCTACCAAACTGATACCAGTATATGTGTGTGGAGGGTCTATATGGGCCTGATAACAGAAATATCTGTTGTACATCCAAGAAACACTCTGTGTCATAAAG
The DNA here is from genome assembly GCF_963930695.1 of Labrus bergylta. Lineage (NCBI taxonomy): Eukaryota > Metazoa > Chordata > Actinopteri > Labriformes > Labridae > Labrus > Labrus bergylta. Next base: position 10,052,153 of record NC_089201.1, on the reverse strand, counting down.
TGTCCAGAACATACAGTTATGCTCATGGTGATATGAGCTCTTATGGCACTACTGCACTATTTTCTTGTATTTCTCAAACTTGAACACAAGGTTTAAGGTTAAGGTTTATTTTGGGCTTTTTATGCCTTTATTTAGATACGACAGTGGATAGAGTCAGAAATCATGCAGGAAAGGAGCCACAGGTTGGATTTGAACCAGGGCCGTCCGCTTGGAGGACTGTAGCCTCTCCACGTGGGGCGCTCGCATTAACCACAAGGTTACTGGCGCCCCACAATCAACCAATCATTTAACTTCAACTTTAAGCGAAGTTAAAGTCTCTTATGGTAGATATTAGATTGATTGGAAGGTAAGGCCGAGGAGGCTGCTGTGTTATTTTGACTCTAAATTATCACCTTTTTTTTTTGTGTGAACATTTTTGACTCAGTTTTGCACATTTATATTTACATATTTCAGTTGGTGAAACATGGTAAGAATATTACAAGACAAGGAGAGGTGGGTAGACTGCTTTTCAAATGAGAGCAGTCGATATATATATCTCTATAAACACACGTGTTTACACACTTTTCAGTTCTCACATTTTTAACTTGATTAAGACAGAACATTCTGAGGGTTAGAAATAATTTAATTGTTTAAATATGACTCCTACATGGAAGTTAGACCTGCTACCTCCCAATCAGCACCACAGTCCTTAGTGTCCACCTACATAAGTAAGTCTCTGATTCTTGTTCTTGAAAGTCTATGAATAGCTGCAGAAAGGACTACAGGGGATTCAAGATTACCTGCATACTATTAGTTCAGCTCTGAATACGCTCTCGAGAGAATCTAAGCAGCTCTTAGTGTGTGCGTTGTGTGTCTTTGTGTCTTTGTGCTGGAGTTGTTCCTCTGTGTTGTCTCTTCAGGGTCCGTTGTGTTGTCCTTCTGTTTCCTCTAAACATAAGATGTGAAAGTGACAGGCCGGAGGAAAATTTATTCAAGACGTAACAAAAAACACACACACACACACACACATCCACAGCTAAGAGGAGATAACAAGTAAATCGCCATAATTTTATTATTTATTTGCTCTCTTATCGAGGTTTGTTTGGTTATTTATTTCTCTCTGTCTGTTGTCTTCAATGAGTTAAACAATGCAAGAAGATTACTGCACTATCTCACATTATTTCCTTTTCAAGCCGCACACGTTTTATGTACGTCTGTGTGTACGCTGTGTCGACTGTGTTTGTGTTTAGTGGTGTTTGCGTGTGCGTGTGTGTGTGTGCACGTGTGTTTTAATTCCTCTGGTGGGGAGAGAGGATGTGTTCATTATCGTCCTGTCCCAGCCTCGTCCCTTTAACAGTAATTGGAGCGATATTAATTGCTGCGCGGTGGCTGGTTGATGGTAGCACCATGATGCTGCACTGATAGGGCCCCTGTTTTTTTTTCTCCCTTCCTTCCTCTCCTCCTCACAAACTAACTGCTGGGTGAGCGAGGCAGAAGGATGGAGGAGGAGGAGGAGGAGGCGGTGGGGGGAGAGAGTAAGGGAGGGAGATAGCCCCTCTATCAGCTCCGGAGCAGGCGCTGTCTTTATCAGGAGCACGATTGGCAAAAAGGAAACTTTGACCGGTCTGAATTTTTCTCTTATCGTCAAGCCCCCCCTCCACCACCTCCTCCACCTCCCCTCTCTCCCTCCATCCATCCACCTTCTCCTTTTCTGGTCTCTCCATCACCACTAACAACCCAACTAACAGCCCCCTCCTCTCCATCCATCGTTCGCCCCCTAAAGGCGTTCGTCTCTTCCTCTTTTTCTTCCTCCTTCTGTTGTTTCTTCTTCCTCATGTTCTTCTTCTTGCTAATGTTCACATCAAATATTCATCATATATCAGACGCATTTTTCCCATAAACAGATGAGGGGAAAAGTGTGTATTAGCTGTGATAGAGGTAAACAGGGCGTTATCTCCTCTGGGAGTGTTGGCATTCCACACGTTTCTCACTGTTGTTGCCTTTTAGACACTTCTGCTCCTCCATGGGACCACAAGTTTCTCGCCTTTTAATCCCATGTACTTCGGCTGCTTTAATACCAGTCGTGCCAACAGTAGCGGTCACGTCAGAGCACCTTTGATACAACAGGCGAAGACTTGAAAATAAAAGAAAGGTAAAAAAAATACAAATAAGCAAAGCATCATAACACTTGTATTTTAAATACAAAAACAAAATACATTAAAAATAATTGCAATATTTTAAAAATTCTAAATGTCATTACAGCTGGAATTACATGCGATCTGTTAAGATTTAGATTTTTTTTTAAAAGAAGAAAAATTCAAACTCAACATGTTTAAAAGAAGTGTACTGTAGTAGTGGAACTACAACTTCTCTTCCTAACAACTAGTTTAGTTTGAGCACATGCTGTTTATATGTGTTTTTTGTTGTTTTACACTCAGCATTTCCAGTGTTTTCCTATTTTTTTATTTGACTTTTGCAAAGAGGGTAAAAAATAGCTCACACTCAGCGCATCTGTCCTTCTCATTTTGAAAGATCAGTCATCATTTTTACTCTAACCACTGGTGTTGAAACAACTACTTGCTTAAGCTTTCAGTTGATTAGCAGAAAATAATGTTTAAAGCAATTTAGATGATGAAATTATAGTAAAACATGAACCGGCTCTGAATGTGACAATGTGCTGCTCTCATTCGAACATAATTGGATCAATGAAATGATTGAAGCTAATCTAATGGGGTACCATCAGACCTTGGAGGTTACCTTTTTGTCACAGGTGCTCCTTTATTCCATCATTTCATTTCATTACATTTTGTCATCTTGTTTTCGAGTGACTTTATATCATATAGTCTTTTTTCATTTTCCCACTATTTAGCAATATTCATTTGTCCTAATGTTTGTATTTCAGCCTTTATCTACACCTTGTTTACAGCTATAATGTTGCTCTATCCCCGCCATACCTCCTCACAGGGCGGCTGTGGCTCAGTTGTTAGACTCGGTTGTCTCTCAACCAGAAGGTCGAGGGTTCAATCCCCAACTCCTGCAGCCACATGTCCGATGTGTTCATGTGGGCAAGACACTTTGACACCCAAATTGATCCCGCTGCTTGGTGGCGTATGCATCTGTGTGAATGGGATTAGTTACTTCTGATGGTCACTTTACACAGCAGTCTCTACCATCAGTGTGTGAATGGGTAGGTTTGACCTGTGGTGTTAAAGCACTTTGAGTAGTCAGAAGACTAGAAAAGCACTTTACAAGCTCAAGTCTATTCACGATTACAGCAATGAACGTCTCAAATCCTTATTTATTGGCTTCAGTGGGAAAAGAAACAGTTTGAAGTCCCAAACTAAATATTCCAGATTATATTTTATTGTAAATGAAAGTCAAAATTTCAAAAAATAAATCTTCTTTGGATTGTATTAATATTGAACGAATCTGATATACTAGTTTAAAAGACATTCATTCCTAGATACAAAAATGTTCATTTCTCTTTTCTGCAGAGTTTGTTTCCCAACCTTGTGATGATAATCTTCACATATATGCAAATAAGAAGTTGCTCAAGTCAGTCCAGAAGGACTGATATAAACATAAAATAGAGAAAACAACAACAGAACATTTTTATTTTATCCTCTCTGCTTCAAGATAATACAGTTCATTACCAGACACGGCATTTTTCAATCCACTTATTTGACACTGTCTCCTCACTGTGTAATGACTTGTTTATGTGTTAATCTGAGAACATTCCTGAGTCGCAGATGAAAGTAAAGACACATTTTTCGTGGTTTTTTTTTTTCTCAATTTTTTACCGACAGCAGCTATCAAACATCGTCTTTGTTGCTTCTATTGATACAAAAAAATAAATCAGCATTAAAGGAGTGATAAACTTAGAATGGATTAGAGGCTTCAGCAATTTTCACTTTTTCTCCAGTTTGTAGATTGTCTAAAAACAATCAAAGCGTGTGTGTATATGTGTATGTGGGTGTGTGCGCTCTTGTGTGTGTGTGCGTATGTGCGTGCTTGTGTGTGAGATGGTTGGTGGCATGGTGTCTAGGAGAAGTCTAGGTGCTTCCTATCAGGGATGGCATGATATGCTAAAGCCGCCTTTTTAATCTACAGTGTGTCCGTACTGCATGATATGCAAAATAAATTATGAAGAGAAGAAAAAAAAAAAGAGGAACTATCTTTTGAATGACCTTGCAGGCTGGAGGGTTCGATATTTTCTCCCTCGCTGCTTAAAATTCTTGATATGCAAATGAGTGTCACAGTAATCCCCTGTCATTCGCTGGCTGCTGGTCCCCCACACATTCCCTGCTTCCTGTATGAATGTGAAGAAATCCATTGTCATTAAATGGTCAAAGTGTTACATATCCAGGACAAAGTAAATGAAACATCCACATATTTCTTCCTTTGTATTGTTATTATTTCTTTTAAAGAAGAAGAATCACCTTCAGACGTACTGGACTAGTGGACTTCCAAAGAAAGGTTCAGTTTGTTTAGATTTGAAGACTGGGGAAATAGAGTGTGTGACAGTTTTCTCATTTGGCGAGCATTATGACAGGACAAATGACATCATCCTAGGTTGCTTCTAAAAAATGTGTGCTATGTTCATATTTGTTTGCTCCTCCTGTTACACAAGCTGTCATGGATCTACCATAGTGCTGAGTTCAGCCTAAAAGACTGTGTAGACGTCTGCTCATATTTAGTCAATTATACAATCCTTTAGCCAGTTGAAATAAACTGAAGTTTTTATATTATTAATACATCTTTAATGGAAAATCATTTCAAGCTTTCTATAGGTTCAGGAAAAATGACCTCATGGTCTTTGGGGTTGTCTTTGCAGTATCACATGGTGAACAGAACTATTTTATTCTAATGATTGTTTGACTGATTATTTGTTCTGTAAAATGTGTGAAAATAGTAAGAAAAGACCAACATAGAGTTTCAAAACCTCGTATGCAAGTTTAACATTTTGATACGATACAATACTGTTTGATATGATACCATACGATACACTTCATTGTCCCCATGAAGAAATTAGTCTTTGACTTATAGAGCTTTACACACGAATCTGCTTCCTCAGCAGTATTAAATAATAAAAAACTATTAAAGCAAACAACAAATACAAGAACCAAATTGCTTGATTTTCAAAATAAACAACTCTTACTATGACGAAAATTTAAAAAAAAATGTTCAATATAACAATTAAGAAAGAGGCACAATTGAATTTATTTGTCATTTTCAAAAGATAATTTTTCCTTCAATTTATCAATAACTCAACACACTATTAGTTCGTCCACTTGCAGTATTTAACAAAGTATTGGTTTATTTTATCACTTTTTGATGCATCAAGCTTCTTATTCTTATCTAGATGTGAATTCTTGCCCTCTTGTTCACGTTTTCTATTTACTTTTATCATTCAACTTTAATTTCTCAAAAAGTGTTCACTCTCCTCAGCAGCAGCAGAAACACTGTAAAAGGTGCATTAGTAGTGAAGGGACATACAAGTGATTACTACCACATGGGAGAATCACCACAATCCTCTTTTCTCCTTTAAGCCTTCAGGTGTAACGTGAATGGAAAGAAGGTGGCATCCAATCAGAAAACTTTGACACCTTGTTCTCTCCTCGGTCCGCAGTGAGCCAGTCAAGTGAGGCGAGTGTTTTCCTGCTTACCCAGCATTCCTCGCTCCTTATCCTCCCCGCAGCAGAGTTACTTAAATTACCTCAAATAAAGAATTATTATGGCAGGCGAAATAACCATTATTATTATTTACCAGGCACAATGTGTGTGTGTCTGTGTGTGTGTGTGTGTGTGTGTGGTGGGTGGGTGTGTGTGTGTGTGTGGTGGGTGTGCGTGTGTGTGTGTGTGTGGGTGTGTGTGTGTGCATGTGTGGTGGGTGTGGGGTTATCGCATAGCAGTTAATTATAATGGAGCATGAAGGCGCACTATGTGCATATTATCACAGCCGAGAGTCTCATTTATTTTGGTCGTGGAGAGGGGGATGTTGGTGGTGTCACATTTGCATACCGTTCATCGCAAATCCCCCCCCACTGCAAGCAAAACGGGCTGCACAAGATGCCCCCTCATCACTCTGTGCATGTGTGATAAAACCTGTCGTTCCCAGTTTGATCCATATAGTCATGGCTAGCTGAATGTAACACCTGAAGGATAAAGTGTTTGTGTAAAAGCTTCCGTTTTTCTGCACCGCTGCAGGTTTTCTATGTCTGATTCTTCTATTTGCATGGGTAAATAAAGTTCTTTGCCAGCATAAACTCTCTGAGTTCTCTGGGAAAAACAGGTTATTTATTTATTTTGTGAAAACAGGTAAAAAACTATTTGGCCACATTTCTCATAGTGTTTGTAGTTGTAATACTCATATCTGCCACAAGAGGCCAAAGTGCCCCACCATCACAAAGCGATTCTATTAAAATAAAAATCTGTTTTCTGCAGGAACTCTTAAGTGTAAGGTGGCTACATTTCCTCTGACTATAATTGTTTGTAGTTGTTTTTGACGGTAAGGATTTAAAACAAACGTTATTACAACCAGATTTTATAGCTATAGAATGATCGTTAATGTTGGATAACCTGCTGAAAAACAATTTACAGTCGCTGTCCTGTGGTGACACTGCATGGCAAAATTATAACTTTCATATATTTTTCGATGACTGTAATGCCGTTTAGTGTTAGTACAAGCCCCTAGTGACCAAAAGGAGAATAACAACAACAAGCACAGAGACCCTCCGGAATATAATAAATTATATATATATTTAAAACTTTGTGTTTGAAAGTAGAGATGCACCGATCCACTTTTTTTCAGTTCTAATCCAACTCCGATATTTTAACATCATAACTAACAGTGTTATTGTTGTTGTTGGTAGTATGTGTAACACTACACCAAGCTGCAGTAAACTCTTCATTGTGCTGGCTTTGCATACAAACAGGAAGCAGCAACAATAGTAAGGTATTCAAATTAAATGTTTTGAACTGAAGTGTAAGAGTTGTACAATGATCATATAGAAGGAGCTGTTTCATCTCGTATAAACGTTGTCATGGAGACGATTTTATGGGCACTCACAGTTCAGTCTGAACGTCTTCAAAGAGAGACTGTATGAGCTGAGAATGTTTAAAGTGCCCAACAATCTTTCTTGATCTGTTACATGGATACCGTCAGTCAGATATCCAATTTGTAAATGACTTCAATATCGGACCTGATACAGATATAAGATTGGATCGTTTCCATCTCTTTTTGAAAAATAAAAAACTTTCAAGATACTATTCATTACTTATTACTTACAAACAAAGACATGATGACTTTTTAAGTCTTAGATCCTCAGATGTTTTTTCTTGTTGGCCTTTCAGGGTTTCCGTACATCATAGTTTCAGTTTCTGTTTTTAAATGTTTATCTTTGGCAACTCATTTAGTAACTGCATATAGAATGTTTTGATCAGCTTCTCTTACACTGTATTATAATGTTTCAGCACCAAAGAAGATAGCTAATATTAAACAAAACTGAGCAGCTTTTGGATTTTAACCCAACCTTAAACAGTATATAAGATCACATTTCACTTTGATAAAGTCTGTATGTCGCTGACACAGGCACAGTGTGAAATCAACAGCATCTGTGTGCGCTGCTTTTCTCTGTGTGTTATCTGTTATCTGGTAAACCAGGAGCATAGACGGTTAACTCCCAGTGTTGAGGCAAGATCTCATCTCCAGACCAGTCGAGGTTAAAGGGGGTGAACTTTGGATAGAGGGATGACGGGTGAGAGAGGTCTTAAGGAGGAGAGAGAGAACGGCATTAGGGAGGAAAAGAGACAATAAAGGGACAGGTGAGAAGAAGGTGAGCGAGGGAGGAAGAATGAGAAAAAGTGGTTTGGAATAAAAAAAAAGTACAATATTGAGTTTGGATTGCAGAGATAACTAATGAAGGGTGAGAGAGGGGTGAAGGTTTAAGGATCAATGAGAGCGGGAGATGAGGGGGGAGAGATTTTAAGAGGTGCAAATCAGATAGTGAAATTAGAGGTGAGGGAGTGGGAAGTGGGTTAGGTTTAAGAGATAGACGGATGAGAGAGATATAATCAGAAGAAATGACAGTCTAGCCATCCTGTTGGCTGTGTGGGCTGAGGTACTTACAGTAAAGCAGGTCTCAGTTTTGTTAAGACATTTTTTCCTCTTAAATATACTGTAGTTTTAAATTTAAAGCAGAGGTTATACTGGTCATATGTGAAAACAAATACAATAACCTAATGTTACCAAATACAAATTGTTTAGCTATCTTTGGGGTGTTGCTTCTTGTTAATTTCTCTTGCGTCGTCACTCTTTTGGACCAGTATATGATATCTTGATGGATCACAATTTTTCTAGAAACATCTGTTACCAAGAAGCTAGCCCCTATGAAAAAGTGTAATGCACATCCTCTGTCCCCAGTAGATCCCCAATTTGAACAACTTTGTTGGTCATTGTTTTGGTCAACATCAATTTCATGTTGTCCACTTTTGCATTATTGCTAAAAGCATAAAGAGCAGAATGTTTTTCCGTCCGCCTCAGACATGATTTGTTTTAAAAGCTAACTAACAAATGCATCATGCCAATACAGGACACCAAACTACAGTATGACAACATGGCAAACAATAAATCTTCTTACCAGATGTTAAGCTTCATCAAATCGTCATCTAGCATTATCACTCTGAGTGAGGGAAACATTAAGTTCAGATACTGTGTCACAGAGTCCCTAGCTTGGCTGTGGACATGACTTTGTGATAGGAAATGCAAAAAAAAACAAAAACATGATGTTTAAAAACTACAAATGCAAATTCACTTGATTAATCGGACTAGAAACAAACTCCAGTAGATACTATCAAAAGTCGCACTTACCGCAGACCGGTTGAAACACTACCTGCACCTCAAATGGAGCTTTTGTCCCTCCGAGAACTTCCTAGCTAACAGAACTGTGTGTTGGGAAGCATAAGTGGTTGGAGAATTGACTTTACTCTTTTGTTTTTTGTGGGCTTGTCTTGATTTGATATTGAGAAAAATTCCAAATTGACTGCAGCAAGAAACCTGAGGTACGAGTGGTTTAAGTGTACAGTACTGAAAGAAGCTCTCATCCAGACTGCTATCCCTCCTATTCTTTCTAGTTTCCCCTATTGTTTCAGATGTCCGATAAAAATGTTTTTTACGTTGGTTGGGGCAATGTCTGCTGCATGTCGGGTGCGGCATATCTGTCTTCGGCACACATAGCTTGGTAGCTCTCAGTAAATCAGAGCAGTCGTTCACTGTCTTTAGAGTGACAACTCACGTTCTCTTTCATGAGTGGCTCAGGCTCCGTGTATGAGTACGTTCTGGGCTGCACAATGCTGGGAATAAAAAACAATTATTCAAGAAAAGAATGTGTATAATGAGAGCCAAGCATGTCCATTTTTGTGAAAAAGTGGTCGTTTGATGTGTTCTAGTGTACATACCTTACCATCAGACATTCAGACTCAAGCACCTGCACACACAATGGGACGATAACTTTAAAGTACAACTCCTACCATAAACAACTAAAGGTCGTGCTTCTGACGTTCAAGAACAAAGCAATAGGAGAGGGAAGGGTTTGAGATGTTTAGGTAAAGGAGGGAAATGTTACCAACAGGAGACAAGTTCAGAGTTTGAATTCAATTGGACGAGAGTTTCTAGCAGCTTGTAACTACTACATCATATTTGTCACATGGTCCCTCATTTTTCAGGTGGACTTTACAGCATGTTGTCACAAATCAGCTGTGATCTCCTTCAGAGCAGAGCTGACCTTCATCCTTTCATCTCTCTCTCTCTCTCTCTCTCTCTCTCTCTCTCTCTGAGACATACTGTATTCTCACTCTCTGTCTACCTCCATATCTGCAGTCAGCAGACTCCCCTGTCTCTCAGGAGGGGGGTGTCCCTACAAGCAGCCTGTCAATTCCACCTGCCAATCAAAATGCTTTGGGATGTGATTGGTTGTCATGTGTCCACAGGGCTTGTCTTGTCAGTGAGATACCTCAGAATGAAGTTTGCAGTTTAAAATGAACTCAGTGGAAGCTTCTTCTTTTTTTTTCCACCCATGAACATAATCAGAAAAAGTTTTGGGTCAGCATGAAGGCATGTTGGACTGTTAGGATCTGTATCTGTTTGAAATGTTGTCACAAATCTTTTTGTAAAACCCAAGCACATCAAATACAATTCTCTAACTCCCAGTAAATGACACTCTGCCATCGTACCGGTTTACTGTAGTCATCTAAACTAGGGCCAATACTGATAATGGGGAGGAAACGATTCAGCCATTATGTGAGTGTTGATATATATCTTCTTATCCTTTTTCTTGTTATCAAATTCTTCTTTGTCCAACTAACTTCCGTTCACAACCCTCATTCTTATCATAAGCGCAAAGGTGAAGACTCATGAAGTAGCAACAGGAGTCAAACTGCTTGGGAAATCTGTGTAGACTGCACTTTTTTAAAAATTAAAACATGGAAGTAGTAAGTGGCACCAGCCGTCAGACATGAGAGTAAGCCACACATGTACAGCTCTCAAGTCTCGGCTCGCAGCCATTCTGTAATTGTATCACGTGTTGGGACGACTGTATATTACCAATAATTTAACACAATCAAGTGTTAAGGCGCAAAAAGCAAAACAAATTCCAACAGTAAAAATATTCAGTATTTAGTTCTTTATATCACTTTGGTGCCTGATGACATTTTTTATTGCTGTCAAGAGAACTTCTCGCTGCAGCACAAAGCAGCTCGTGTTAAGTTTAAGTTAAAGTGAGAAATGGGAGCAGTGAAAAAGTTGTCGCACATCTTTGAGAGTAGAAGCTCATGAGGGGCACTTGAATCCAGCATCACCCTCTGCCTCGTTCAGCCTCTCTCCATCTTCACCACATATTGTGACTGACACACACACTCTGTCACACGCACTCCACCATCTCCTCTCTCCAGCCTGTCTGTGATGTGTCGCCCCCCCCCCCTCCATCCCTGATGATTGATAGGCACGAGGCCCTAATCTAAAGGAACATTTCTCCATGCTGTCCGCTTGCTATCAGCCCAGCAGCTCCCATACAGCCGGTGTGTGTGAGCTGGTGGAAGGCCGGCCGCTGGTGGTGGGACTTTACATTGGCACGCTGATTACCAGCCACTATCAGATTCCTGGCTTCTCCTGCAGCCACTTCCTGCATACCTTCCTCTTGCACAAACACAGGGGAGCACTCTTGTACTCGAGTTGCCAGGGTCCATGCATCAAACCTTTACCATACACTGCTGCAAAATGTAAGTTTCACCTTCTAGACTAGAGTAACTCCCAGTCTCTTGTCTTGCAGTAATGATCCAGCAGTTACTTACTTGTCACATGCATCAGCTCGTCAGTGGCTCTTACCTTTGAAATATAAAGCACTTTTGGTCGTTGCATCACATTCGAATAATAGCAGTCATTAAAGAACCCAAACAAGACATCTTTCCTGAACCTTAAAAAAGTAGTTCCAGTGCCTTAAAATGATCAAACTGCGCCATGTAACCATATCACAACATTGACCAACATTGAGAGCGAATGGACGTGCATATTTATTAGCTCTGCAGGTTTAAAGAAAACTGACACACGGTTTTGATTCATCCAGCGACAGAGTCAGAAAAACACATTTTCGTGCTTTCACACTTGAACAAAACTTGTGAAAACGTCCTGGAATTTTCAGGGTGAGCTGTATGTGTGGATGCAAACAGGCACATTTTTTACTCTGACATCACCTGGAACTAACAGTAATGGACATGAAACCAACTTCTGGGATACTTCCCTTTTGTTAATATTATCCCTTCCCATTTACTTTAGTTACTTCCAGCTTTGCTAGTCTTAAAGTGAGCATCTAACATACCACCATACACACCTCTGTGAATCTAACTATGTCATAAAACATCACAGAGCAGAGGGGTTGGTAAGATTTCATGCTTATGTTTGCTTCACCTTTAGATACACTATGTTCAACTAATACTCAGTTTTACTCTTCAACCTTGATTTTCAAGCAGCAATATTAGGGCCATGTAAGAACAGAATTATTAACAACGAAACCCTCACACATCGTCTCCTGTTTTCTGCTCATTTTCCACCGTCCTCATAATATCTCTTTTCTTATCATGTTGTTTCTCTCTCTTTATGTCCTCTGCACAGTATCTCTCACTCACCAGCTTCCTTCCTTTATTAGACAACCATCAACTTGTTTTCCAAGTCTTAAGGCAGTTTGTGTTTGCTGTGGAGTGAAATAAAAAAAAAACATTCAAACCAATCATGGGAAAGTCATTTCTGCTCTAACATCTGCTCCATAAAAGTCATTTAAATTGTTTTAATCATTCTAAACTGACTTTAGAAACTTTTACATGAAACTAGCCACAAAAAGATGAATCACTTTTACCCCCTTAAATATCTTTGGTTACAACGAATGGGAAGAAAAAGGAAGTATTAAGGTAATGCTGTTGTGTCTTTTGGATTTAATTATTCATATTGCTTTGAGAGGATACGATGTAGATATCAGAAACATTTTGAAGATTATTCCATGCAGTGTTACAACTGTTGGCTTCTCAACTGAATTCAGCAGCAGCAACTATAAATCATGTTGTTGGACCAAAACCAAACAGAACACGTTAAATAGTGTTTTATTTACCAGCCTTTGACCTTTAAAATAACATGAAGATGATGAAACAGAGATTATTTATGTATGTGAGTGACTTCAGTGTTTTACATTCCCTCTCATATTCCCTCTCTGCTCTCTTCTTGGTCTCATCTTTTAAATTCGTGAACCTCCAAATGACCCCAAGTGTGTCGAGCAACTCTATCACTCCTCCAACTTTTTCCACATCTCCCTCCCCAGCCTGCGCTGCCTTCACCAACCTGATTGAAATGTCCTTTTTTTTTTTTTTTTTTTTCTTTCTGCGGGAGCCAGAAGGAGTTGTTAAAGCAGACACGAATTAATGATTGAATTAATTATCGGAGTCACATACCGTACAATTAATTTTGTGGCTTTGCCTCAGTCTTTTTTCCTCTCGCAGTCTGTGCATAGAGAATGTCAAGAAACATTTTCTAATTAATTTATGTGTGATTATCAGGGCTAGTTTCTGGAAGGTCTCCACTTTTCAATTTGTGACAGCCGAGGAGAGAGGGAAGGCTTGGAGAGATGGAGGTGGGAGTGTGAATAAGGAGACTGTGCTCGTCAAGTACGTGCCCTCTCTCTCACACACACACACACACACACACTGTCAGTGAGGTGCGCACACTCATTTACTAAAATGTTCTTTCCCTCTTTGTCACAGTTTCCCATCAGATTTACAGCCAAGAAATTCCTCCTTCTGCTTGAGTCATGACACTCCAGTTATTTTGACTTGAAACACAAAATGTTAAATATAATTTTAAATGTTCTTGAAATTATATTTAAAAAAAAAAGATCATAACTTTTGCCCTGTATGGCTTTATTAATAAAAAGGAAATCCCACCCTTTCCCAATCCTGGTAGAATGACTCCAGTCCCATCTGGCTCTGTTTTTTATTTTTTTAATACTTCAAGTTCTCCATTTGGCAATTTACGTTAAACTAAACCGTCAATTTTTGGCTGCTTTTCCATCCCACCTGTTTTTAAATTGTGTCTCCTGAGGCGTTCCAGAGTCACTGGTGTATTTGACAATGAAGATACATGTTTTGCAAACAGCATAGGGCGTCACACTACCGACTCTAATGTCCTTTTTTTTATTATGCCCGACTTGCCACAGAGAGAGGTGGACAGTTGGACAGCAGTTGAACAGACGTTTCAGTAGCTGCTTTTTCAGAGTCCATTGTTGTTTGATTTAATGCGACGGATGCAGCATGTGTGTGACTGTTCTCAGTTGCACACATCATACGTCATGCATTTGTGTCTGCATATAAAACTGGTCTATTGTTACCATGATTCATCGACAAGCCAGGAAATACATGATCAAGATTTGACAAGCTCATCAAACTTGAATTGGTCCTGAGGTTGGCACTGAAAAAGAGTAGGGGATAAAAGTCATAATATAGTGGGGCAGAGTTCATGGCCTACATAAAGCTTGGTCATAGACCTCTCAATCACCACCCACAACACACTACTACCAATTCTTCATGAATCTGAGTAGGTCTGGTGAATAATGCGTAAACTGGTTTACATCATTTAAAAACAGTTTGTTAGATACACACTGTTCCCTCTCCTCCGTCTTGTGAGTGGTTAGATAATGCTGGACTCTGGTTCCCACACACATGCAGACAGAGATACAATTTTTTTATCAGCAATAAATAAAACTGCCCTGCAGCAGTCAGGTGATTGAACTCCAAAATGAAGTTTTGCATGTGAATGTCAGCATTCTTTGCCTTTTATTTGTTTCCAGTGAAGATGAGGAGGGGGGCGGAGGACGAAGGCTCAGCTCATCTCATCAACAGTAGCCTTGTCACTTGTTCTATTTTCACCTCCTTCGTCCTCTGAACAGAAAAATTCTTCTATTTTTTTCCCCCCGCTCATTTTATCTTTCTTCGCATATTTGTGAATTTGCATGTTTGCATCTTGCTCTTTTCTGGTGGTGTATGTATTTTGTAGATAAAAGTTCAGCAGTGCAGTTAAGAGAAATTAGTTGGGTAAACAGTGGTAAATGTCAATGATAAAGTTCTGTTGAAGCTCATCTGATTAGCGGGGGCTACGCAGGTGTCTTATCTTGCCTGTGCAACAGAGGGTAAAATGGAAATGATTGCGTGGTCCTGAGCAGTAGATGCCTATCCCAGAAATGTCTATCTGCTGCTGAGCCGAGCCTGCCGGACTCCAGGGACCCAGGGGTGCCGTGTGGAAGATCACGGAGAGAGAGAGAAGAGAAAGAGAAAAGGAGGCGCAATCAGGCTGTGCTTGTTGTTAAATTGAGGCCTTTTATCAGCGAGCTTTATAAATGATGTGAGCGGTCATTTATGGGAAAAACTCCAGGGAATTCATGCCGGCAAATTTAACTCTCTTCAAGACCTTTACCAGAATAACAAAATGGATTGATTTTGTTACCCATTGAACATTGATAATTCGAGTTATTAACCTATAGATTAGAAGAGTAAAACAAACAGCAACAGCTTATTTATGTACGTAGCTTTCATGAATACTGGATTGGTCATTAAAACCATTTAAGATGGACACATTTAAATTACACTGTTAGTTAAATCAGTTTTATACGACGCAAACAGTGGTCTCTGCTTTTTGGTCCGAACAAAGGAATTCATATTTTCTTCATCAGTTAAAGTGAAATATTTTATTTTAAATTCTTAATTAAAATTCAACACAGTTTGAATCGATACAATATCAAAACACTATACTGGAATACTCAAGTGTATTGGTATTTATTTAGTCCCGTCCCGTGTGCTATGACAAATGGATTGCTTATTAAGGGGTAAAGATTGTTAGCAGATGTTTCTCAGCTTTTTGAAATTCTGTCCTGTCCTTTAAGATGAAGTAAAAGGACCAGGTTCAATAAAATATCTAGATGTGTGTTCATGTAGAATCCAATCACCCAGACAACTGGTGAAAGTAGTTTTCATGCTTTTAAGAAATTATTCTTTGAAGATCAGTTTACATGAAAAAAAACTGCACACAAATGATCAACATAACTGCCTTTGATACCTGCTTCGCTCTGGAATATATATAAAATGTGTCTCTTAATCTTTAGAATCAGTCACCATGTGTACACATAGAACACATTAACAGAGCTGCTGTATTTGTTCGGTTTTTCCCACGAGGACTAGAGACAGAATAGGATCGTGAAGCGTTGGGATTTGTCATTCAGCAGAGGTTAAACCCCACCTATTAGTGCGAGGTCGGAGTAGCACGCAGATAAAGATTTTCTGTTGTGTGGTGTCAAAAAATCAATGGCTCCGCAGCGATGTGCTCATTTGATATCAACAATAGTCTTTTTAAAAATCAATTAGGCCAGGAAGAGGAGAACAACAGTGTTGGGTTACAACTTTCTTTTTTTTTAACCCCCTTTCTTTTTGGTTGATATCCAATCAGGCCTGTTTTTTTTTTTACAGGTAATTGTTCCAATTTTATGACAAAGTATTTTGCCTGTGAGCTGTTTTCTTCTTTTCATCAATAGTATTAAGTAGAATGAGGGAAATTAGTAGGACTTATATTACACATTGATAACTGAGGACAGGTTAGCCATGGCAGCATGTTCCTTCGAAATACATATAACAGAGGAACCTTTTTACCTTTAAATGAATAAACATTTGAAATCTACTGTTGATTTCTATAGCACTAAATGGTATTGAAAACAGTTATTATCAACCACTGTGGTATGAATTGTTCAGAACTATAATTTGGGTAAATTTCACAGTTGTTTTGACCCAAATTTAACCAATTTCCATTTGAACTTGTTGGTATGAGGATGAGTTCCTGCAGTTTTGTTGGCGTGCATAGTTAGAATATGCCCCTCAGGTGATACTGGTTACCTGCAAATGATTAATAGTGTTGGTTAAACAACTTCTTGTTCTTTTATGTAAAGCACTAACTATTGAACGATGCTCTAAACTTGCCTTTTTCCTTTGCCATATGTTTTAAAGACTTTTTTCTGTTCCCTTCATGAAAACAGTTTTGAGGGTAAAAGCCTGAAAGTACTATTGAACTGTACCAATGATGTTACTCTGGCAGAGAAACTCCAAGCTTTAAAAAAAATATATTTCTTGTCTTGGAGAAGAAGGATATGTCATTTTAATACAAACATGAAGTGAATATTTGAAGGAAGAAAAAAATTAAGTTGGTCTAACCAACTGCCATGTGTGACTCCACATACTGTAACACAGGTTTATCAATAAAGGAAAAAGCTTATTTTGTAAAAACCTGTTTAAAATAATGAAAAGTGGTTTGAAAACAGACTTCAGCAGTATCTTTTTGAACCACTGCAGCTTGAATAAAACAATAGTTGAAGCAAAAAAAATGCAGTGGATTCTTCTCAAAGTTGTGGACAGTTTCCACTAAGTAAGCACGTATTAATTATATGACAAATCATTTAAGATAACAGCTCACCTGGAGGTTTAATTAATTTTCCCTCCAAGTTGACTTTGCATGGAGATGTTTCATCTTAGAACTCAACAATTAATCTCCCTGATTAAGTGTAGAGAAACACTGTTGTCCGTCATTTCCAATATGGCTGCATGTTAGGTATAAATCTTAAATCATCTGATTATGTTGCTTTAGTAAATCTTTAGTAAGCCTTGATCAGAGTTTTTATCACTGCTTCACTATTATTTATTACATACACAATATTTTATAAATCTAATTCACACCTTAGACCATCAAGCTATAGAAATTCAAGTTGTGGGATACTGTAAACGAAGATGCAGAAATGTTCTCTTCTCCAAAAGAAACAGAACCAGAGATGAAACACAAGGAAAGTAGTCTGCTAAAAATATATTGTTTTAGGGTTCTCTGATAAATGTAAATTCTCCTGTTAAAACACGAGACTTGGGCGGACTAATATAAGAGTCAAGTCATAGTAAGAGTCAGCGATGAACTGAAAATGTAATTAAAAAAAAGGATTGAAAAGCTGACACAAATTCAACAGAGAAAAAGCATTTGATTTGATGGTCAGTTGTAAAAGCTGCTTACAGCCCTAATCAAGTATTTTTTTTAATAGAAATATTAGCTTTTAATAATTTTTGTAAATCAGAGTCCCTTTCACAAAGCTAGACTGCATAAATGCATTAATCTGTTCAGCTAAATATGTGTGTATTAGTGCAGTTAACATAATGCATTTAACAAAATAAATATTATTAAACTTTTGAAACAAACACAACAAAAAGAAGGTTAATCTTGTGTAACATCATCACTCTTAAACGGGTACGTGCGTGTGAGTGTGAGTGTGTGTGTGTGCGCACAGGCCACTTTCAGCACCGTCCTCTCTCTCTCTCTGTGCTTTTCTCTCTCTGCCCCCCTCCCCCCACTCATCGGTTAATTGCGTTAGTCATTTCATTAATGACGGACTGATTGTTTTATTGTGTTGGCTCGTCAAAGAGGCCTGGACGCCCCAGTGGCTGCTGAAGCGTCCGTATTGATAAGCTTTTGTGTGTGTGTGTGTGTGTGTGTGTGTGTGTGTGTGTGTCTGTGTGTGTGGGCACAGTCTGTGCTTGGCTGCAATGTGTCAACATGTCATCTTGTGGACTTGTGTGTATTCTGTGTGCTCGTTTGTGTGTGTGTGTGTGTGTGTGTGTGTGTGTGTGTGTGTGTGTGTGTGTGTGTGTGTGTGTGTGTGTGTGTGTGTGTGTGTGTGTGTGTGTGTGTGTGTGTGTGTGTGTGTGTGTGTGTGTGTGTGTGTGTGTGTGTGTGTGTGTGTGTGTGTGTGTGTGTGTGTGTGTGTCTGAGCTCAATGAGCAAGTCAGTGTGAATACTGTGGAGCTGGTTGGTATTGATAACAGGCCCATCCAGTCTGGTGTTTTTGGGAATGGGTCATCCAGCACTCAGACACTGATGTGTGTGTGTGTGTCTTTGTGCGTGCCCATGCGTGTGTATGATGTGTATAACCATGATGGGGGTAGTATCATACTGAGCAGTGAGGCTAGTAGCAGCCAGTGCAGTCATATTGATAAGGAGCACTGGGTTATTATGCAGGTCTTTGGTGGGCAGGAGGGGTAATTAACAAGGATAAGGATTGTAGGAGGCCTCATGCTACCCCAGTGAACACAGCTAACCTGCTGGGATTAGCAAGCAACTCTCATTAGCAGAGGTTCACTGATAGCACTTTCGCTCTATCAATACAAAGACGACGTTTGATTTAGCAGACTCCCGACTTCTTAATCTGCAGCCATTTATGCCACCTATAATCAACCGGGAAAACTCCATAACTTGAAATAACATATAAGTACATGCTCATATGTTTGTTAGATGATCTGATTATAAGTTGTTGTTCCTTTTTTATGTTTTGGGGTCTGGATCCCTCTTAGGTACAACACGTTTTAGAATTGCTCCAGTATAGATTAATTTGGCCCGCAGCTGAAAAAAGATCCGTAACAGCTGCTTTGTATTCTTTTACGTCAAATGTGCTCAATAAAAGTTCAGCCACATGTTTTTTTTCTTCCTTCTGACAGACTCAGGGTTGTTAATGTAAATTCCCTGGAATCATAACAAAAATGATCCCTATAGAGATATAAATACTTATATCTATTACTAAGAGTGAACCCATTTTTTGATACAGAATCAGCTGTTACACTGCCACCAAACTCCATTGACAAAAACAGCAATTTTACAACATAGAGCATTGAAATGCATTGTCCACAGCTTCCTCAATTGGGGATTTTTTAAGATTTAAGGACTTTATGTGTCTGCTGTCGACAGGTTAATTGCGGTGTTGTCAGTGATTTGAACTCTTTCATGTGAACATAATGGCTCAGGACAGATGAAGGAGAACCATGAAATTTGTCACAATACTCCATTGGGTTTAGAAAATGAACTGACTAGATTTTGGTGGTCGCTGATCAAAGATCAAGTCCACATTGACCTCATGTCTACCACTAAGAGTGAAATAAACAATTTGTTGCAAGTTCCATTCAAACAAAATGTTTGGGAGGGATCAAGATTAAAAGCTTTGTGAGCAAATGCAATGATTAGTTACCGCTGCTTGTTTGTGAATCTTAACTTACAGTTTCTTGACTTAAAAAGCTGAACTTAAGGGGTCAGTCTTGTGTCTCGTGGAGCAGTGGTTTTTGATTAAAGTTACATCGGGTGCATGTCAAGAAACCGGTCTCAAACCCAGCCAAAGGCAAAAATAGCCCAGATTAATTTGACTAATGGCATGCTCTCAAGCCCGAGTATGAAGCAACAGGTCA
The DNA here is from genome assembly GCF_963930695.1 of Labrus bergylta. NCBI lineage: Eukaryota > Metazoa > Chordata > Actinopteri > Labriformes > Labridae > Labrus > Labrus bergylta. Next base: position 10,032,335 of record NC_089201.1, on the reverse strand, counting down.
TGAAAGGAATAAGATAACACATGTTCAGCCTTAATGTCTGTCTATCTAATGTTTGTCTTGGGCTTTTTTATAGGTTAATATTTGTGTTCAGCTTGTTGAGGTCAAATCCCCGCACTGTTTCACAATGAGGGTCAATTGAACTGCTCAAGGCTGATAAGAGTCCCATATGACGAGGACTGGCCAATAGGACAGAAGCAGACTGGACATTGATGGAGTGCTGAGATTAGCAGGGTCAGAGTGGCCAAATTGAGGCCCCACAGGATGATAGGAGATATGATACTGGCTGGACAGACGCTGGACTTTAGACTCTGCAGCCAGCAGAACAGACTGTTTGAGGAGTCATGTTTGGGTTGGTGCTTGACTTGGAACAGAAATCAGATTCTGACCTGACTCAAACAAGGAACGTTTGTGTCCTAAACTCCCAATAGATTCTGAAAACTATCAGCAGACAAGACCTTAACTCCACAAACGTATATTAGTTTTTAATGTGGTGGTCTCTGCAAAGACAGGGTAGGCCTCCACCGTGTCGTTTACCGTGACCTGAAAAACAAGTGGCACCTGTTTAAAAACTAGTACAAGTGCAAACAATTAAAAGGTTATTATTTATTTGGAAATCTGGCCCTTTTCCTATTTTTGGCTGTAAATGACTGAAAGGACAAAACGTTTTTTTGATGCTTCTACATACAGTAGATCTGGTAAACAGGTGCCCTTGATTTTAATGGCTGCAGGTTATCCTTTTGAGCCAATTTGTAGGATCAAAGTATGTCCAGCGAAAGAGTTTTTGACGCGGACAGGCTCAAGATGTTATTCCAAGAGTCTTACAAAAAAAAGATCCCTGCAGAAATAGATCTCCATTACAATCATTTCACCTTTTAAAGCACAATGACTATTTCTTTACTGCTGCCTTGATCATAATACACAAATATCTTTGAATTCAAACTGACTGCCTTAAAAAGAAATCACATGTAAAACAAAGTTTTACTGCCAGTTGTTAAACAATCACTTAGTGGAAGTACTTTTACAGGAAAAAGTGCTTGCAGGGATTAATTTGCAGTCTTTACAGTACATTTTTCAGCTGCTGACATGAGTTATCTACTGTGGCATTCCAAAACCCATCATTCATTTAGACCCCATAATATGGTAAAATAGGGCTTAGGTTTAGAAGTACTCGATTCATCTTTTATTAAAATAAGTTAAATCGGTTTTCTGAGTGTACAAAGTTGGTTGGAAAAGCTTTGATCCTCAAAAGAGATAACATTATGTATTGTAATATTTAGTCATCATATCATGCTGAGACTTTGCAGCTCTGAGTTCAGTGAAAAGTACTTAACCATGTTCCATGCAAGTCTTCATTAACTGTATTTTAAACAGCTTTTAACAAGTTTTATTAGATGAATTTCCTCCTCTCATTGCCCTGCATCAAACCATGTTCTTTTCTACTCCCTCCTCCCCCTCTATAACCTCCCCCCCACCCGTACACAAGCCCCCACCAACTCCCTCCCACCGGCTGTGGGAAAGCCATTTTATCAGCGTATGTCCGTTGTTCTCTGGTGGGGATAGATACAGAGAAGATAGATGAGTGTTTTGACATGGAGAGTGTTAGACAAACACTCTTATCGGGCCCGCCACTTTAGACCGACCCCCCGAAACGGTCGCCTGAACCACGGACAAGATGGGAAGGGGGGGTGGGAAGCAGAGATGAGAGAAGGAGGAGGGGGAGGATTTTGTGTGTTTTGATCAGAGAGAAAGATGGACGGTCATAACTAGGAACCTGAAGTCCACCCTGAGGCTGCTCGTGTTACTGAAGCTGGAGTTCCTGCTGCGGTGCACAGCAGTGTTGCTCAGACTTGTCCATTTCTGCACACATGTGCAGAGACTTCTCTGCGGCTCCTGCTGCTCTCACAACTGTCTGAAGTTTTTAAATAGATGGATCTGTCCTCCGTGCCTCCCGGCTAACTGGCTCTATCTGGGCTGCAGCTTGCTCAGACCACAGCCGTCACTGCCATCCTTCTACAGTTATCACTTTGAGGAAGTACACAAGAAGTTTCCCCTGTTTGAACCGGGAAAGAAAGTGCTCAGCGTGTATCAAACTCCCCCTGCTGTCGAGCTGTTGACAGCTGGGGCTCCTTGGTCAAAGCTGTTGTAAGGGTTCAGGTCAAGGTCAAGACACATGATTCTTTCGTCATTTCTTGTTTTTTTATTTCCCTTCGAAGGAATCATGTGGTCTCTACATCATGATGTGTTTCAACAAGACTGATTGTGATATTTGGTTGAATGACATACTTTCTGTTTGTTACAACATATGCCCTCTTTTACAGAACAGCATGGTTCACTTGTAGGGCATTGGGACCCTGTATGTGTTTTTTATAGCTGGAGCCATCAGAGGTAACTTTTGTCATCGATTTAAATTGAATAATTGGCCCCTCCAGGCTGTGGTAGATTTTCTCCACCTCATGCCCCCTCAAGTTCATGTCCTCAACAGTTACTGCCTTTGTAAACTGCTTTTCCGTTGTAATGCATCAGTGCTTTCTTTGTAGGGATGCCAAGTGAGGACATTTTCTCACCACTTAATACACTTGTTATCAGTCATTTGTGTTACCTATTTCTATGGTTATGTTACATGGAAATATATAAATCTAAAGAGTGCTTACTTTGATGGACATGTGTCCAGGCATTTCCAAAATAACATCAATCTAACCTCTTTGTGAAAGCTTTATTTGTATAATTTAAACAGTTAAACAAGTTCCTACTCAAAATTTAAAAATGATTCAAATGCCTATAAATATCAAAACTGTCATTTCTTGAAAGGTTTCTTCATCATATTTGTCATTGATGGCACTACCTGGATAATGTTGACTCATCAGGTTAGGTGAATTAACATGATGATAGGTTCAAACACTTGTGTTTCATATTCTCTGGTGTTTACCCGTCCTTTCTCCTCTCCTCCCTGCAGACGAGCTGGAGTTAAGGGAAGAGGGTGGTGACAGCAGGCTGGTGGCAGGCAGGGATCTCCATCCAGACACAACGTGGGGTCCCTACCCAGGAATCCTCCAACCTGAGGGAAGCACAGATGAGCCAGAGACAGAGGTAAGAGCTTTTATCTGAGTGTGTTTCCATGAAGGTATACTCCCATACCAAACAGTTAGGGCTGTCAACGTTATGACGTTAATGCATGCCATTAATCTAGAGACCTTAACGCTTTCATTGTCTTTTCATGCAAATCAGTGATATGACTTTCCTGCTTCATATGCAACTTTACACAGAGCCTCATTAATCTTAATTATCCATTAAATAACATTAAATGATAATAACAAACTGTGATGCAGACTCAGCAGAGAAAGGGAGACCTGTGCTCAAGTCACCGACAGACAGAGAGTTATGAAATGCCTTTCTCTTCATTGTGCTGCGTTATCCTTGTGGCTCACATCAACCAATTGAGTCATTCACAGCTATGGTTGAGTTGTAGTTTACTTGAGAAGTCGATGAACATCTCTTGTTGGTGTTGGTGGTCCTAAGTTTGTTACTATAATGCTGCATGGTGCCTCCGTATACTTAAGGCCTGATTTACTAAGATCCTAAGTAAAGAGTACTAAATTGCCTGTTCGTTTCAACAAATTGCACGTTTGGTTGGTGGGCGTTTTGCTGGTGATCTACTAAGAAAATTTGCGTGAATGACACCAGGTGCAAACCTTGTGGAGGCGGTACTATTTAAGTCAGGTTTTTGCGTGTTCTACTGGTTTAAGTCATGGAGAGTTTGGACAGAAAGCAGGATGACTGCAAGCGCAAAATAGGTATCAATGGAAGAGGCATTAAACGTACAGTATTTTTGAGTTATAGCAGTTAAAATTGAATATTAAAAAATAAAATTTGGCTTATAATAAAACCTCGGCATTAAACAGGGCCTCTCTTTTCTTCCCTCCATCTTTTGAAGATGAATTGTCATACATTGCGCAGAAGGTGCGAGCTGTGGCGCTCAGGCGCGACACTCGGCACATTGTTGCGCACAAGACAAGGTGGCCAGTGCTGTGTCTGATCAGACATAAATGCTCTGGCAAGAGGTATCGAAGATGGGGGTACAAGCAGTGGTGAGGTCCCCCCATCCAAGCGTAGCAGCAGCAGGCTGTAGAGGGAGGAGACGCGCGCACCATGGAGAGGAGCGCACCAGAGGGCACGAGCTGGGGGAGAGACGCGCAGCCCGAGAAAAAGGAAATCCCCATTTAAAATATAATGTTTGCGAAATGAGGGAAATAGGAAGAAATAAATGTCAATGTTGAAATTCTGTAGAATGCAGAAGCTGTGAATGTTCAATTTTGTTGGCTAAAAATAGGCAACAATAGTTTAATCATGGTGTTTCCTGCTGTCATTCCAAACATATTAACATGTGTGGGGAATAACGTGATCTGTATTCCTTCTTGGATTCTAACTTCAATAACAGCAGCCTGTTGTGTGTAACACTGATATCCTGGGTTAGCACGTTCTTTTCAAAGGTGTTAAATACAGACACCGTCATAATCACAGCAAATTTTGCCAGGCTTGGTAAATCGCAATGCGTGTACTAACTTTAGTTCTTTGCATTTTCTCCTCCCAGTATTTTGCACGTTAAGGCAGAAACGCCCCATATTGAATATTCATTCAGGCAAACGTACTAAATGGACAATGCGTGTTGTTTTGCTCATATTAAAGACGCAATCCTCACTCCGTGCCGTTAGTAGATCAGATAGCACTTTTTTTGCTGGTGGTATCAAGTTTGCACACGTTTTAAGACAAACCTTTAGTAAATCAGGCCCTTAGTGGTTTGTGCGATGAGCTAGATGTGCCCAGGTCATTTTGTCTGCACAGCAGGGGCAGATACAAGGGGAAACCTGGGTGGCCCAGACCCCACCTGACATCTAATGGCCAACCACAAATCCTAAATCAACTATTTGGGCTGATGATTTTAGTTTAGTATCTTTCTCTGCATTTAAATATGTTCCCATTTTTTATCAATCTTAGCCTCTACTGTGACAATCAGCATTAAAACCTCTGATTTATTGACAGCACTAGTAACAGTACAATATAAAGAGGCCACAATCTAAAGTTACATCAGTGCATTTAAGTATGAAAAAAACAGGTACAGCTCTGATCTTGAATTTTAAATTTGATTGTTTTTGGCAATCAGTTAACAGTAAGGCAACAAGTGGTTTGGATCTTTGTTGTTTCTCCTCTTTTTACACCACATATATCATCCAAACCAAGAAGATCACAGATATTCAACAGCATTGTGACCACTATTATTTAATTTGAAAATATTTATATATTACCCAAAGAATAAAGCAAAGCAGTTAATAAATACAATTCGAGTGAAATCTTGGATTATTAGAGGATAAATAATAGCACATCCTGCATTTTCTAACAGTGGTTTGAGCATAAACCATTTGTTGTTAAGTTGTGATGGGCTGAGACCAACTGAAGGGATTTCAGTTGAAAGGCCAAAGGTCAGGTGTCAGATGGTCTGGTAACAAAGAGAGACAATGAATAAACACCTTATCACTGAAATGTGTGGAAATGAAAACAGCAGTGTGTATCTTCGTGTGTCTGTGTGTGTTTGATGGGAACAGTGTGTGGGACCGGATGGAGCCCTATCAGAAGCTGCGTTTGTGCATCATGTGCAAGTCCATCTAATCATGTGATACTGATGCTGGGAGAGGCTTCCTGGCACAGAGCACACTTAAACACAGACACACATACGCACAAACATATGCAGACATTCACACAGTCATTCTCAGCTATTTTTCACTATACTACATCACTATACCGTCGAAGTGCTAAAAGAAAAACTCTACAATTTCAGTCATGAGTATACAACTCATGATTTTCCCAATCAATAATTTCTCCTCTTCTCTACTGTCCTTTTCTCTCCTTTCCCCTTTTGACCGCTCCTCTCCTCTCCTCTCCTCTCCTCTCCTCTTCTCTCCTCTCCTCTCCTCTCCTCTCCTCTCCTCTCCTCTTCTCTCCTCTCCTCTCCTCTCCTCTCCTCTCCTCTCCTCTCAGCCCTCCCCAGATTCCCATCCCATCCTCTCCCCTCTTCTCCTCCTCTCCTCCTCTCCTCCATGCCCTCCCCAGACGTCCGCCTGTCTTTTATCTCCACATGGCGCCATCCTCCTGGACAACAAACCCCAGTGATTGATTCATACTTGATAGGCTCTCATTTCTAAGATTTCGTTTATTATCAGTGAGGTTCTGAGAGTACAGATAGATTGTGTGTGTGTGTGCGTGAACGTGTGCGTGTGCATGCACAGACACACGGACACTCACCCATCACCTTTTGTTCTTCCCCTCCCTTCCTCTGCCCATACTATCCGACTTCTCCTCTAAACTGAAAAGTCAGTTTCTTTTCTTTTGAGGGCTTTGCATTCATATGGAAAGCTTCTTGTTCCGACTCTTAATACCCATTTTCTCGCCTTGTCCTCATTTTCTGTCCTCCTCCTCCTCCCCCTAGTCTCCGCCTATCTGTGGACTGAAGAAGTGAGGAGACAGACCCTCAGTATCTGCTGGAGATAGTGGACTGTAATCTCACATTCCTCCTGTGTTTCTCCCCCTGTCACTCCACATCCTCCCCCTCCTCTATCCATCCCTCCATCCCTCCCTGCCTCCCACCCTCGCGGGTCAGCAGAGGTCAGGGCTATCCTCCCCAGTGTGCTGGAGAGGAGAAATCTGCTCATCTTCTGCGAACAATCAAACTTCACTCCTTAACTGGTCATTTGGAAGAAACACTTTAAATAAAATGGCTATAAAGTCTTTGTATCAGTTTAAGAACGGATCTTAAGGGGTATTCTAGTATTTTAAATCTGGGTCTTACTATAATATAATTTTGCCTTTAACTGACCAACAAGTGCAAAATTTTTTAAAAAGTCATCGATGAATCACTGGTCCTCCAGTAGATTACGTCACCAGCTACAGCAAACAGGCTGTAATGGCTACAGCATTATGCTTAAACAATCATTCTCATGAATACGCACTCAGATTTTTACACAATATATTAGAAAAAATCTTTACAGAGGTTTTTGTTAAAGAAGATCCTTTCCTTATAACCAGAAAAGACCATTAAATGACTTTCATCAAACCCACCGGACTCTATTGATAAAACCAGTAACTTGACATCAGAGTTGTTTGTCTTTTACTGGCCCAATTAACGACAGACAATAACAAAAACAAACAAACCAATGGGGTCTGGTTGCTACGAAGAAAGCAATATATTGGCAATATCTGCTTTAAAACAAAAATCTTACTCTATTTCACACCCTCACTTGTATACTAAATTTAGAAGGTTTGTTGAGAATAAGTTATTTTAGTCGTCGTACTTTGATAGTCAAGAGCTTCTGAGCAAAAACATGTTTAATTGAAAACAAGGTTTATATTCTCTCTTTATCCATCCGTATCTCATCGACTGGAACTTTCTCTTTTGGCTGAATACGTGTCGTCTTTTGTCCCAGTCCTATGTTGTTTACCTCCCAGCTTTGGACATGCTTTCACCATCTGCTCACCTTTACATATGTACATTTATTTTTTAAGCTGACTCTCCTTCCTCACCTCTATCTTACTCCTGCCACCTGTCTCTCTCAGTCCTCAGCCTCACCAGGCTCTGTGAATGCCCCCAGGCTACAGCCTCATCTCTGGGTGAGATTGGCATTGCCTGCTAGCAGTCCTACCCCTCCCAGCATCGCCTTCTCTCTCTCAACTTCGCTGGCTTCTTATTTGGTGCGGACAGATAAGCAATTTAATTTTAAATAGAACACCACTACATTTGTGTGTACATTCACTTTCTAGCAACACATACACAGGTAGACTGGCGGACATATCATATGCAAACCCTTCATTTTTTAAAGTGAAACAATGTAAGATTACATTTCTCTGATGCTGCCCTAGCTTGTGTGAATGGTATGGGTGAGGTTGAGTTTGTCTCCCCTGAGACATCAGGGTAGAGCAGAAAGAGAGGGAGGCAAAGAGAAGCAGGGGAGATCCAGTCCCTGCCGTCCCTCCAACAGATCTCCTTGTTTAGATTAGTGCTGTGTTAACTGGCCTGTGTCATATGGAAATCCTGCCATTTGCATCTCTTGAGAAAGAGGCGTAAAACCATTTATCTATTTAAATATATTCTGGCTGATATGGCTGTTGGACTTTAGAACAGGGTATAATAATGTTTACTGATGGACTGATCAGCTGGCTGCTGATTCCTCACAGTTTTTGGTTGAGTGAACATCCAGGTCCTCCTCAGCAAGCCTCCCATGGCAACCCAGGAACGAGCACGCCACTGCTGCTCCTTTGATTGGATCGCACATAACGAATCTGATATAATATCTCCTCTTTCTCTGATTGGATCCTGCTTTAATTAACTGATAGTGCAAGTGCAGGCGATTGGACAAAAGTTGTAAGATTGTAAAAAAAATAAAAAGAGTACTGATTCTGACAAGAATTCTTACTTTAAATCTGTTGCATCTGCTGCATTTTTATAGAGGACAGACTTCCAAATTGAAGTCCCGCCAATACCACAGGAGAACCTATACAGAAAAAACTTCTCTTACACCAGCCATCCCTTTTGTTTTCCCCTCCTCTAGCAGCACCCAGCAGCTCACCCCACCCCAATCCTGTCTTTCGTGGAAAGGCAGCCTGAAGGCACGATCCTAGAAGGAGCAGAGTAGGGGAGTTCAAAGCGTTATCACGCACAGAACGTCTTTTCATCATGTTTTAGAAACAAGCGTTCGCACTAATCCCCCAATAATCTCTCCAGGAGAACTGGGGCGATAAGGCGCGCCACCCACGGCTTTTCAAACACTTTTTGGGTAGTCTCTTCTCACTCTCTATCTCTCCTCCCCTCTACCTCCTTGACTCTCCTCTCCTTTCCTCACTCCCCTGGAAGGACGAGTGAAGGTGATCACCATCTCCTCCTCTTCCTCTCTCAAGTTGTTTTCTTTCTTTTTTTTCATTCCTGATGTTGACTCTGGGCTGGTTTGTTTACATCCTGATTCTGATCTTTATGTTTTATCTGGATTCATCAACAGTGTTTCTCTGCCTCTCTGTTTCTCCCTCTCCTCCGCCCATCAAATTAGAATGTTAATTAAAATGGTGCTCCTTCAGAAGATGACAAATCAATGATTACGGTGAGTGTGAGACACCTATTTTGATGCCCCACAGAAAAAAGCTAGATACAAGGAACAGTCTTAAAAGAACGAAGAAGTGCACGAACAAGAGTTGTTGTTTATTTTTTGTTACTTTAATGTTATTTCAAGAACTTAATTACCCTCCCCATGTTTTCAAGCATATGGGTGACTCTTCTATCTTTCTTTAAAATGTTGACAGATCTTTAACTTTTCATCCTGAATTCAGGGGCATGGATACAATCAAAATAACCTATTTTAATCACACCAAAACACATCACTATTTGTTGAGTTTTTTAGTTACCAGAGCAGTGTCCTGGGTCATAGGTATGGGTTTGAATATCATGTAGCCAAACCTGTGTTTACACTGCTTTCAATGCATCTGTAAATAGACTTGAGCCCGTTTAGCGATTTTCTACACCACATTAACACACTGATGGCATAGACTGCTATGTAAATTGTCCATTATTATTAACTAAGCTATATATTCATACACTTTCACACTCTGCTGACGAAACAGCTGGGGTTAAGTGTCTTGTCTTGTCCAAGGGGATTGAACCCGTGACCCCGATAACAAGAAACTTGTTCTTTTCTAAATTAAGCTGAATAAAATTATGTGACATCCAGTTCCTGATAGCGGCCAGGCAGTTTTCCAGAATGACTAATTTTGTGAAATAATTTGGTTTAACAGAGACATACAACTGTCTATCATCAGCATAAAAGTGGTAAGAGGCCCAGAATTGACCCCTGAGGCACCCCATGTAATACAGGTGTAGATGAGGACACAGTTCCCACATACAAAACAAATTGTGTTTGATAAGTTACACTCAAACCATTTTAAGGCTTTCCCTGTGATGCCAACAAGGTTGCTTATTTGGCTAAGGTGTGTACCTTAATCAATAATGTCTAATGCTGGGCCAGGACTCAAGGTTCTCCCCTTTCAGCTTTCAAGAGTAGTTCATTAGTAACACTTAACATAGCTGTTTATTTTCCAATATTTTTTAAGTAAAGGGCAATTTAGAAATTAGTATGCAGTTATTATAATTAGTTGGATAAAGACCAGGTATTTTCAAAATTGGCTGGAAACAAGCTGTCTTAAATATATCAGAAACACAGCCTACATTGATGGATACGTTTATGATATAGAGAATAGCAGGACTTCTTTTAAAAATCTGGAAGGAACAATGTCAGTCAGGCAGCAGGACTGGTGCAAGCTAGAGATGATATCGGTCAGGGCATGCAAGGTAATTGGGGTAAACTAAGAAATTCTTAAAACAGGAGATGAAATTGGAGGCACAACGTTGGATCTGATACAGTTGATCTTGTTGACAAAGAATTTAAGATACTGTTCACAATCTTCAGCTGAGGAAGGAGAGATAACAGTGGGCGCAGGTCCAACCAAGTGATTAATAGTTCCCAAGAGAAAACTGGGGTTGTGCCTTTTTTTTTAAATACATTTTAAATCTGAGAAGCAAACTGATCTTGTTGTGTTGGTTTTCTGATTGAGTCAAGACGGCGGCTCTCATAAGTGTAGGAGATGAACATTAAGTTTAGAGTCCTGCGTACAGCTACGGTTCTCATCATTGATCCATGGGGAGGATTTAGAGGCAGGTACAAACCTAGTTGTAAAAGGAGCGGTAGCATCTAAAGCCAAAGTGCATAGATCATTAAAGTCATTGACATCAAAGGTTTGGGAAGGGCATTTGTTTAAATCAGAGAAGATTACTGAGAACTGTGCAGTTGTCTGATTGTTAAAGATGCCGGAGCCAACGATTGGCTTCAGAATTGAAAAAGCTAGATTAATGCATTAATGCATTCAAACAAATTGATTTATGATCTGAATCAAAATCTGTTTAAGACAGGGCGTTAATAGACAGACTTAAAGCAAACAAAAGGTCAAGAGTATGGCCTATGCATGAGTGGAACCAGGTACATGCTGCACTAAAATAAAGGAATCTGTGACATGTAGGAATTCAGAGGCAAAATGATTAGATTAAATATCCACATGGGTATTGACATCCCCTACAAGGATAATTCTGTCATGGTTGAGACTAATGGAGGAAAGTATTTCAGTAAACTCTGCTAGAAAGCACCTAAGCATTTTGCTTAGGTGGGTGGTAAATTGCAATGCATCATACATGATTCTGACAGTTGATAGTAAACAAACCTTTCATAACTCTGGAGTTTATGAACAGTGATCTGTCTACAGTTATATGCATAGTAGACAGAAGCGATGACTCCTCCACGCTCTAAACCTAGGAGGGAGTGAGAGTAGTTGTAGTTTGGAGGGCAAAGTTCATTTAATTGGGAGAATACCCCTTTCTTAAGCCAGGTCTCTTTTCAAATGAGAATATCTAGATTAATGGCCGTCACCAAATAATTTGAAACAAAGGTTTTATTCGATGGAGACCTCATTTTAAAGAGAGCAAATTTTGATGGTGGAGTGAATCCCCTTGGTATAGTTAAGTGGTTGAGTTCCCATGTTTGTTACAACAATGTTAATGTGGCAATAAACTGGTTAGAATGTTGTGGACAGAGAAAGGCAGCAGGGGTGACAGTGCATATGTCAGTGGATTGATGAGGAACTTAAGACACAGAGACGGACACTCAGGCGGGCAGAACTGGGAGTTAAACCGTCAATAACGTAGCTGAGTCTTCACAGCATGCTAAATATGAGCAACTAGCATCCAAGTGCCCAGATTGTTTGGATGAAGGCCGTCAGTGTTAAAGAAGATTCCAGAAGAGATTTAAATTATCAATGAAACCTATATATTTTGTGATGACCCAGCGGATAGGAGCCAGGAGTGAAAATTAAGAAGTCTGCTGAAACGGCCAACACCACGGCCTACAGTAGGAATGGGACTGGAGAACAAAATGGACTTCCTGCAGTGCTTTAGGACATTAAAAAGACAGTAGAAGTCTGATTTTGTCTTTTCGAAATGAAGAAGTTTTGTATCATTAGATACACACACATGGCAGTTCTTCTGGTGATTGAGGCGAGGAGTGATAACCATATTTCTTGGAGTTTGTTATGAATGACAGGGACTGTGGCACTGTAGGCGTGAAGAGAGGCTGCTTAGCATAGCTGATTCAGATCTTGGGTACGGTATTCAAGGGAGGAGATTGCATCACTCTTATGAGGTGAATCCACTCCACGTGGGTCAGAGCAAGTAAGACCTTAGGAGTGCCGTATCACAGCCTTATAAACCCAAATAAGCTGTAAACTTGGAAACTTTCATTTTTTCATTAGACTTATCTTTCCATCTACTCTTTTTAGCTGCTCAGTGTACACTGTGAAAAGCAGGAACAATTGCAAGGCAGGTCAGTAACCTTTGCAAACATAATGATCACATAATGATCCTTCAGTGTTTATTGTTCACAAGGTTTTAGCATGTCCCAGAGTACTCCACAGAGGTCTGCCAAACCATAAAAATACTCAATAAACTTTCATGCTTTTATTCAGTGCAGACAGAAGGGTCTTTAAGCTGAACTGATGCTAGCTTGTATGTAGATTGCTTTAGTATGTTTTTTTTATTAAATGTTTTTAACAGGAACTGGGTTATTCCTGTTTTTCAAGCTGATCTGTTGCTGACTTAATCTCAGTAGCTGACTAAAATCCTTTGTCTGGGTACATTTACTGGGTGCATGCTGACCAACATGTCATCGTTATCTTTGCCAAATATAATAGGCTAGCAACACCACAGTACACTGATATAGGAGTTTGTTTTGGCACTGAAAGGATAAGGAAATAAAGTCAAAGCCCATATTATGTATCACATTGTCTAGGTTAAAGATATTCTAGCTGCAGCATCACTGGGACTTTAACGAGGACTCATAGAATCTAATGGCAGCATTTTTTCTGGCTGAACCCTCATCATCCTTCGAGAGATGTACGTATTTCCTTTAAATGTAACCCTAAGCGTCCCAGCCTTGGTAAGAGCCAGTGCTTGTCACTGGTGTGTGAATCAATGTGCTCCATATAGTATACCTGTTAAATGACATGCCATGATCATGACAGTAGCTGTCTGTCTCTCAGTGTGTCAACCGGGCCCTGACATAGAGCCTATCAGCCTGAGAGAGCGAGGGAGACGAGGGAGACGAGGGAGAGGGGAGAAAACTGCCAAATAAGATCAAATACTGATAGACAGAAATGTAGCCAGCCAGGCCAGAGAGGGAGAAGAACAAAAGAGGCCTGGAGAGCAGAGAAGGAGGAACCGAGAAGGTCTGTCAACTGAAACAAAACCTGAGAGACAAAGAAGAAATAATGCCGGAGAAAGAGATTTGGAAGAGAGGTGAGGCGAACATGGAAGAGGAGGGTTTAACGAGTCAGAGGGAGGAGGTGTTCATCACTCAGTGGCAATGACTGGCTGGTATCTGCATCTCGCTGTCATCTGCACCCGCTTCTGCAGGGCGGAGGAAGAAGGAAAAACGGGGGAGGAGGAGGAGGAGGTGTAAGAGAGGAGAAGAGGAGAGGGAAAACCTCTATCCGCTGTATCTCTGAGCCTCATCTCCGCCAGTTCAGGAGCCTGCTTTCCAAGAGTGCCTCATTTTCAAATCTCTTATCTCGGCCCCCGTTTTAAGTATCGCAGTTTTATATTTTTACATGTCATTTGCATGCAGCTCATCAAACCTGGCTGCCTCGATTTTTTTTCTCCATCTTTTTCTGTTTCTAAGAGGTAATATATGAACACGCCTGCACATGGGAATAAGCTTTCATTTCACTGCAAAGCCTCAGCCATCTACTGTATTGACGATATTCCTACCTCGTGAGCAGAATATACAGAGTTAAAAAGTATCTGTTTAATGTTTGAAAATGCTGTGTTTGAGTGCAACAGAGGTGAAGTGTGTGTGTGTGTGTGTGTGTGTGTGTGTGTGTGCGCGTGTGTGTGTGTGCGCACACGCATGCGTGTGCGTGTGTATGAGAAAGGCGGATGAGAGTAGGTTTCTGATGTTTATCTGCCTTCCTTTTCTTCTTTGTATTTTTGGAGGATTCACACAGTGACCTCTTTGTTTGGGACAGTGAGTACACCACTCCAACCCCCTGGATCGGGAAAGAAACCATTTCCTGTAGCCGAGAGATATAACAAGAGACAGAGAGAGTGAAAAGAGGGAGCGATAGGACGGGGGTGAGGCAGACTGAAGGGTAGGAATGAGAGTTGAAGAGAGGAAGAGAATCGGAGATTAAGAAAGGAAAGAATGAAAGAGGTGTACAAAAAGGGAAGGAGGCGGTGCAGGAGAGACAGTGAAAGTGGAGAAGGGAGGAAGAGGGAGAATTGGATGATTGGATTAATGATTCTGGGAGAGGAGTGAGAGAATGAGTAACGGTTGAAAAGGTCAAGAGCGGAGCAGGGTGGCTTGAAACGTACAGCTAGTAGAGGAAAACTTGTTTGTAACACTTCATGTAAGAGAGGACTTTAACAACAACAAAAAATTTCAAATTGTAGACATGTGCTGAACAGCAGGCTTTATGTTCTTGACTTACTGTTAAATGATCAGTATGTGCATTTTGATAAAGATTCAACAGGTGTGTGATTCGGATACAACAAACCCTATTAACTGTTAATGATATTCCAACATCGGTCCTGTTAACTTTAGCTAAATGACACCAGTAATAACAAGGAAAAGTTTAGTTTTTTTCTGATTAAATGGTTTATTATTTTGAATGCATTAGCTGTATTTTGCTCTGTTAAATGTGTCTAGGTGTGAATTGAAGTGCATAGAGTTACATAACAAGTTTGCCCAGAACTTTTTTTTTAGCTGGAACAACTGCGCTAAGAAAAGTCATCTTAAAGGACAAAACGTATGAACAGTATTTCAATTAACAGGCAATTCATCAACAAATCCAATTAAAAGACACAGAACTGCAAGGTCAAAATGCCTCAATGTTATGGTCTCAGATATAGACACAAACTCCCACTTACTTCTTTAATTTTTCATGAATGCAATTGAAAAAAAGTTTTAAATCAAACTCTTAAATAATTAGCTCAGAAATAGATGAGAAGAAAAAAAAATGTACACTGCTCAACACTGTTGAGTCTTGCCAAATCCTCCTTTTACATCTTTTAGGATTATTAACATAGAAACGGTTACAATATGCATGTACAATGCATGTATGAAAGGCAAATTCCTGAAAACATTGGTACCTGAATGTCGTGAAACAGTCTAGAAATGATCATTCATCATGATTTTCATGATGTGTGAAAAGGCTCTTAGACGTAGACACAGGCGTATTAAATTATTGTGACTGGCCTCCTGCAGTCATGTATGTACAGTGAGTATGCACTAACATGGGCTCTGGACTTGTGTCTTTCACTTGTAATGACCATGAGTATTTCCTGTACAGATCATCACAGAGCAGCAGTGTAAACCATATTAGAGAATGTAAAACAGTATACACCATTGAGACATAGATGTGTGAGATGTACCAGTGCTGATTTACATATACAAACATACTTATTCCCCTGTGGTGGCAGTAAAATTGTGGCAGTTGACAGCTGCACAGAGAAATCTTAATCTGCTCATCTGTACGGTGGGGGTAGTGGTGTAAAAAAAAAAAGAAAAAAAAAGTGGGGGGCGTATCTCAGCATATTTTTACTTTATTTCCTCCCCTCTGATTGAGTTTTAGTGTGTATACATAGCACAGTAAGATGTGAGATGGAGTTAGACGTCGGGGTCGGTTCAGGGAAAGTTTTCTGCTTTTGTCCCCATCATCGTGCTGATCATCTTCCTCACCACTGTTTGCTTCCCCAGAGAGAGAGAGAGAGAGAGAGAGGGAGCGGGAGGAGGGGGCGAGCGAGCAAGGAGCCATTCTGATACTGAACAAGGGAATGGAGGAAGAAAATGAAGAAATGAAATCAGCCTGGCATCATTTGCATTCAAGTTTTATCGGCGTAGGAGGAGGGCGTTTTTGGGCCTGATAAGGAGAGGGCGTCGCAGGCTGCGCTAGGAGGGGGAGTTGGTGTAGAGAGAGAGAGAGAGAGAGGTGTGTGTGTGTGTGTGTGTGTGTGTGTGTGTGTGTGTGTGTGTGTGTGTGTGTGTGTGTGTGTGTGTGTGTGTGTGTGTGTGTGTGTGTGTGTGTGTGTGTGTGTGTGTGTGTGTGTGTGTGTGTGTGTGTGTGTGTGTGTGTGTGTGTGTGTGTGTGTGTGTGTGTGTGTGTGTGTGTGTGTGTGTGAAGTGACTTTGGCAAAAGAAGGTGGCTCTGGAGTTCATTTGGTGTGCACTAACACACACACATATGGGAATCTTCAGCAGCTAGTAAGGACAGGGCGTTGGGGGCAGAAAGTGTGTGTGTGTGTGTGTGTGTGTGTGTGTGTGTGTGTGTGTGTGTGTGTGTGTGTGTGTGTGTGTGTGTGTGTGTGTGTGTGTGTGTGTGTGTGTGTGTGTGTGTGTGTGTGTGTGTGTGTGTGTGTGTGTGTGTGTGTGTGTGTGTGTGTGTGTGTGTGTGTGTGTGGTGGGGGTGCAGGAGCGGGGGGCTAATATCAGACCAAATAATTAGATTCGCTATCGTCTCGGCGGCAGCAGTGCGGGGATCAGGCAGATTAAAGCCGGGCTCGGGGCTGGTTAATATTCATGAGGGGACCGGGGTCCGGGCGAGGGGCTTAGACTGCGGCTCAAAGACTCTCCGCTGGCTGATGGGGCTTAAGGCAAGGCTCTCAACCAAGATGGAGCTCTGCTGGGGAGGCCTGACATCCCACTGATAGATGGAGGGCTGAGCGGATAGTTAGGGTGAGACAAGAGGAGGAGAGGGTGACAGGGGCCGGAAAGATTTGCTGCTTGATGCACAAAGATCGATCTACGAGGATCTAAAGATCTTAATTTGATCCGGTTGTGTTTATGAAAAGCAAGAAATAACACACATCATTTTCTCTCCTCATTTCTTGTTTCTTGTCTTTCTCTCTAAACTGTTACTTCATACTGTCCTGACACTTGTAGTCAGCAGAAGCCTTCATCTCCACTGTAGAATATTTTTATATAAAAGACAACATGTAAAATAAATATGATCAATTGTCTAAAGATAATTAGCTAAATGCAAGATTAATCAAACCGCTTAGACTGAAAGAGGAACTTCCTTTGTCCTTGAACACATATTCTTTTGAAACAACCTAATGAAACAGTTTGGAGTAAAAAGGCTTTTTTACAGATGACATTCACTGTCATTCATTTTGACTTTTATGTTTATAAGTATAGTGATCATGTGTATGAAGGCTCTTTTAAAATCCTTGTTCGGGATCCTCCAGATGTGCAACTGGCTAAAGTGGCTGCAATGTAAACTTATCAGGCAAATGCACCCAATCAATCCACTAAAAATACTTGTTTTAATCACATACAATCTCACTCGGCTTTTTTTAGCCTAAGTATCTGACAACTTTACTGAAAGGTTCCCTACAGAGAAAGACCTTTCCTTACATGTGTTCACTTTTTTTAAAACTGAAAGGTGTTGTACGTTCTCTTATATTACCTCCAGACTGCATTGACAAAAAAAATCGAACAAATATAACATGTAGAACTGAAGTCCGAAAGCCATTTGTATAAATGTATTAAATGCGCTACATTTTTCATTATTTTCTAACTTATCTTAATAAAGCAGAAAGCTTAGAAAGCAGTGTTCCCTCTTTATGGGTCAAGACACGTTCCTCAGGTGACCGTTGGCCATTTGAGTCAATGAGATCGGCATCCGACCAAGAGAAGTGAAAAGGGTTTTGATACCATCCGGTGGCCTTGCCGTTCTCCTTAACTCACCCCTACATCTCTGGCATCTGCATTCTCTGCTGGCCTGGTTAATTACACACACACACACACACACACACACACACACACACACACACACACACACACACACACACCAACACTGAGACACGAAGTGAATCTGGCCCTGGCCCTGTTCCTTTCTGATTCTCCTTTCTCTCATGTGAAGCTGTGTTCTGGGTGTGTATTTGTGGCTGTAAAGTGTGTGGACTCTCATAGGTTTTCTCAGTTGCAGGTTAATGATGTAGATAATCTGTTTTTTAACTGGTGTTAGCCAACGTTACAGTTTAGTTCTATGAGAGCTATTGACTTT
The DNA here is from genome assembly GCF_963930695.1 of Labrus bergylta. Classification (NCBI taxonomy): domain Eukaryota; kingdom Metazoa; phylum Chordata; class Actinopteri; order Labriformes; family Labridae; genus Labrus; species Labrus bergylta. The sequence goes on along the minus strand of NC_089201.1, from coordinate 10,014,143 downwards.
TCTAGAGTCAAAGCAGCAGCATTTGATCCAGCTGTGGACATATTGAGGACATTCCCTTTGACTGATGTGATATCAAAGCTCTCATGAAGTTTGTATGTACAGGTGCCTGCACTTCAATACGACTGTGTTTCCTGAATCCCAATGAGGCCACAGGCGGCCCTACTAAATTCTTCTACCTTTAGTTTTTCAGTCTTCCTGTCTTCACATTGGACGGAGTGTCTCTCTATACTTTGTAACTGCTTTGTGTTGTGAACTCTGATATTGGATTAGAAAGGTTGAAGGTTTGAAATTATAAGATTCCAACCAAAACTTTACAGGAAATAAAGTGAAGAAAACAATGCTTTGTGGGATTTAGAAATAGTATCATGAAGTTGTTTGTCTCGCTGAGTGCTCTGAGTCACACTTTCTGCATCCTATGTTGTTCAGAATCACAGCAGAGCAGATGCTTAGAATTAATAAAAAAGTATCTAATAATGTTTAATGTTCATAAAGGAAGTGAATTTGTTTCACAGAGCAGCTTTTTGATCACCTTATAACAGACTTTTAGATGGAAAATCCACACAGATGATGCTGTTTTCTACTTTAGCTCAGAAAGTCACTTATTCAAACTATCGTAAAGACAAAATATTATGAATCATAAGATATTAGATCTTGTTAATTGTTATGAATTACATTTTTGAGTATGTCCTCTAAAGTATTTTATTTCTTATTGACATAACTTTAAAAAAAAAAAAAAACATTTAACTGTTATGTCTCAATGAAATTATGTCTCATTATTGTTAAGCGTCAATGATGTTGCATAGCTTTTGATAACTCCCCTCGTGGGAAACTCTGTATTATGTTTTTTGTGTGTTTCTAATAAGACGGTAATAATCTGACTGAATAATGGATATCATGTTGATGCTGTGGATAGAGGAAACTCCATCAGGGAGCAGTGGACAACACTGATTTTAATAAAAAATGTTATTAATTTCTCAAAGAAGAAAAGACGGCAGAGTATCGCTCTCACAATGACTCATAAGCACTTATTTAAGTTTTTAGATCTTTGAAAAAAAGGAGCCTGTGTGTGCGTGTTTCTCTGGGGTTTTTTCTTGCTTTGTATATATATGTGTGTGTGTGTGTGTGTGTGTGTGTGTTTTCTGATGGAGCGTTGCTGAGTTCTCCCCATTGCCCTATCATGGTGAATTCCAAAGCTGCGGCCGTGATGAATTAGTCTGAAACAAATTAGCAGTACTTACAGCTCAGACGGCTCCAGCATTGGGTTACAAATTAAAACAAAAGCAGTCGTATCTCCACATCAGCGCTAGTTCCCCATGAAATCCAATACGCTCTGCCTCAATCTGCAACGTACAACAGACAGAGATGCTTCCTTCCTTCCGTCCTTCTTGTCTCTCTTCTCACTGTCTTCTCCGGGCTTCACAGACTGTGTCTGGCTTCTTCAGGTATTTCAAAATCCTTCAGCTAATGGAGTGCTAGTCGGAAGTTATAGGCTGTAATAAATGGATCAATGCCGTCTATTTTATATATACAACTGTACACCAACTCAGTTTGTGTGTTATTTCATTTATCATTTGGAAGACGATCTAAACCACTATTTACTTGTTTTTTATTTGAATATTTTTATGTGTGACAGTTTGGCCCCCTGAGGCATAGTTAAACATATTCTTACCTATTCTTTTTTTTCTGATTGGGACCCTTTCATTGCCAAGAAATGTTTAAGGGCAACACCTCCTTTCTTCATAAAGCACTCAAACTTATGCTTCACAAACAAACCCACATTTTATCGTGGCAGTGGTGTTTTTCTCCTTCTCCTAAGCCCATATCAGGAAACCTTATGTGGGCTGTGGCTCAGTTTGTAGAGTCGCACGTCTCGTAACCCCAGCTCAACTCCCAACTCCTGCAGCAACATGTTGGGCAAGATACCTAACCCCAAGTTGCTCCTGCTGCTTCGTCAGCGGCGTATAAATGGGATTAGTTAGCATATTTTTTAAATTGGGTTATAGATTTAATGATTTACAAAAGTTAATGGGAAACCATTGACAGCCTAGTAGCTGTATACATTATTTTACAATGGACATCTTCCTCTTGTCTAATCTATTATCACATTTTCAAAACTATGAACACAACTGGCACAACATCAGGATGTTGTGGGCCACACCATTAAAACAATTCATGTTGTTTTCCCATAACATGCTTCCAAGTAACATGCTAATATTTAAATTTTCTTTACACACAGGCTCACTCAATACCAAAATAATGATATATCCACCGACTCGTATATGCTTTCACATGCAGAAAAAAATACAATAATGATTTAATTAATTATAAATCAAGTTCAAACCTCAAAGCTCCTACTGTTACTTTTTTAAAGCAAAGATGACTTTCATTTTAGACGATCTGTCGCCAACAATGCCCACATTGACACTCAGCTAGAAAACAGTTTACAGTAAATGAATAATCAAACAATGATGTACTTTATGTGGCCCTTTGTATGCAGATCAAACATGCAATTACTGCAGTTCATTTTATAACATGGACTCATAGTGTTGTGGAAGTCGTTATTCTATAATTGACCATACGTTCCTCTTTGATGGATTACACATGGTCATAGTTTGAAAGAATGAATTGATAGCATGTAGTGTTTTGTTAGAGATTGTTGATACAGAGAAAGTCGGTTTGGATTTGTTTCGATATTTAAAGTTGAACAGTTTGGAGAGACATGAAATATTGGGCCTAATTATGTGAAATGATTGAGAGAAAAAAGAGAAAATAAAATAAAATCTATACACCTTAAAGTGTCAAATGGATAGTGTTTGTTCAGATGAAGAAGTGCACCTTAAAAGTCACTTCCTGTACTCACATTCTTGTCTGTATCTAAAGCAGATAGATTTATTTATTTTTTTTAAATCTACATAACATTTAGTTGTCCAATGAAGGGCATTGACTGTAGGAGAGCAGTGACAGAGAGGAGAAGCAGGTTGTTGTCAGTTTATTGCGTATGGAACATAAAGGGAGGTCAGAAACATGTGCAGTGACACTATTCATCCGTCAGTGTACTCGTTTCTTTTTTGGCTGAATGCAGGACATTTCCCACTTTTTATGAAGACACACTTCCTGCTCTCTCTGCTTTACACATCCTCGTGCACACTGCTTAGTGTTCCTCTCTAAATAAACATAACTCTGTTACCCGTTTTCACTCATAAAGGGTTCAGTGTTGCATGATAAGTTGAAGGCGGTAAAGGAATAATAATCGCTGGTAAAATGCTACAACACTTAGTTTGGTTGGAGCTTAGTTGAATAGTGCAAACCAGACCTTAAATGTTATGCATATTTAAATACAATACCCCACCTTGAGAGCTGAGGCTTATTTTTAACAACAAAACACATTCACAAGCATTATGTCAACTTTGATCTCCATGGACGGAACCCACTCAGTCTGTCTGATGTGAGAGATATGAGGCAATACTGCATCCCTGTGGAGAATAATCAGTACTGCATCAAACACTGAACAGTACACTGCTGCCTTCACATTGTGAGTTTGATAGAGTAAACAACACATAACATGGTCACTGAAACATTTAAATAGTTGTATTAGTTAAGTGTGTATTTTCATGAGTAAGTATTAGTAAAATTGAATTGAACACATTGTTGAGCCTCACTGAATCATTTCTGGAAGAAACAGTAACCAGGGGTGTCACGAGGTGTTGAACTTCACAACACATCTGTTTTATTTTGCACATCAGGTTTGATGTCTTCTGGAGAGGATGTGACATAAGCATGGTTTAATATCAGCAGTGTTAAGGCCTTTGCACTGGCAACAACTGTGGTAGGATGCTTTATGTTTTCCACATGTCTATCCCGTCCTTTGCAAACAGAATATTTTAAAAACACAGAGAGGAAAATTTTGACCTAACCTCCAATTTGACTCTTGAAGGGACCTAATTAGATTTGGTGGTCATGGTAACCGTGATCTATCAAAAGAAAACTGGCCTCAAGTGAAGAATACAACAGGCTTATTGTGACACAATTTCACATGTATTTGATACAGTAATATTAAAAACTAATGTTTGCCAACCAAAAGATACACCTAAATTGAGCTGTGACTGAAGTCCTGGAAAAATGTTTTTCTGACCTTTAGTCCTGTCTCATCCTGGGTGAACCTGATATCTCAGAACAGTCATGTGAAAATAAATCTCTTTGAATTTGGCACACGATTTAACTTTGTCTCAAGCATGAACTAATGAAATGTTTGTGGTCAGTAAGACCTCAGCGTCTGTCTGCTGCTTTTAGAATATGATATGACCTATGGGGCTAACAACAAACGCACAAATTGACCCGAATGAAACACACCATACACCAAAGTCAAAACCATGGGATGTATTATTAACAGACAAAATAAATGATCAACTCAAAAACTCATTCTACAAGACAACACAGAGGCACATCGTCCCAACACCAAAAGCCTCTTTCCTCCTGAAGCCAGCGCTTGACTTAAAGCATAGAGGCCGGGTGAACCTAGTTAGGTGATCAGTAGCTTCACCTGGGCGGAGCTGAAGACAACAAAAGTGACACGCAGCACAGGGAAAACATACAGCTGGAACAACTGGAACAACAGAGACGTGTTCCAGTGTCTCGTGTATTCATGACAATCAAAAACATACACAAGTCCACTGTGGAACTGTTCTCATTAAGAGATTATTGGACAAGTTGACGCTGGCTGCTTTTGTTGATGAAAGCCATTCGCCATCATTTACTGTCAGTAGACATTGGAAGTAAAACATGTGGGTCCAGTGTGAAAATGTGTGTGTGTCAGTGAGTGAGTGTGTGTGTTATGGAGACATGGGATAAGCCTGTGTCCTGGGAGTGATTGTCAGAGGGAATTTTTCTGGAGGTTCATTGTAACAAAGAGCAGATTGTGCTTGGGATGCACAGGTGTGTGTGTGTGTGTGTGTGTGTGTGTGTGTGTGTGTGTGTGTGTGTGTGTGTGTGTGTGTGTGTGTGTGTGTGTGTGTGTGTGTGTGTTAATGGCCTCTCTCTCTCTCTCTCTCTCTCTCTCTCTCTCTCTCTCTCTCTCTCTCTCTCTCTCTCTCATACCACCACACACACAGACACTGGATGATGCGTCTCCACTCTTTGTTCAGTGTATTCACTGTGGATCTTATTATGGCAGCCATCTGAATAGCAGCCCATCGACCTCATCAGATCCTCTTTCTCTTTCTTTTCTTCTCTCACTCTCTCCCGGGGTCTCTCTTCTTCTTTTATCCGTCTTCTTCTCTTTTCTCCTTTATTTTCTATGCAGCTTTGTTCAGCCTATGCTCCCCTCATTTCCTCATTTCCTTTTTGGGTTGTAATCATCCTTTGCTCGCTGGCCTTCTTTTTATAAACGGCTGTTTACCAGCGGCCACACAATGGACAGTACCGTGTGACTCTGTATTCCCAATTGATGGCAATTATACTTAGGTTTTTTTAAAGATTATATCATGGTCAGCGTACTATAAAGCAGCCAAGACAAAAAGGAGAATGTGCACTTCAAGAGACAAAGGCATGCTGGTAGCTGGAGAGGTGCCAGTTCACTGCCTGAGTTCCCTTGAGCAAGGCAATGAACCCCCCCCCCCCCCCCCCATCACCTCAGGAGCACTCGCTGTGGGAAGCCCCCTTACTCTGACATCTCTCCATTAGTCCATGTCCATAGGATCTTGTTTGTGCATGTGTGTGACACATTTGTGTGTGTAGCATTGTCTACAACAGAGTGTAAAATTTAATTTCCATTAGTCTTCTTCTTCAAACAGAAACCTATTCAGATGATAGACCTTTTGCTTCAATACGTGCTGTATACGTTCATACTTTTATTAGGGTAAGGTTATTTTTGTTCTCTCTCCAAAGGTAAAGTTAAATCACACACACAGAGAAGGGGGCGCGGCAGCAGGCCATGAAAATTCCTTCCTTGTGTCATTCCTAATCCCATTCTTCTTCTGTGTTTGTTTTTGTACAGGATTCAAGGTTGACTCTGGTCTGTGAAGATCCAGACTGTTGGATTAGACTGCTCCCTCTGACCTCTGACCCCTCAGCTGTCAACTGTACCATCTACAGTCAGGGTGAGATTTTATTTATGATTACAGAGAACACTTAACCTGTGCAGTACTTTGGAATATATTTTTTCAGGTCAGATTTTTTACAACATAACCAGTAATGCATATATCCAACATCATCAATAATAATTTCAGCATTTTATTCAGGTGTCACAACTCCAGAGCTTTGCTTTTGTGGCACGTCAGTTATAACTTTGAGCTTGTGCCTTTTTTCAGGTGAGGAGTTATTCTGCAAGGTGACCAGGGAGCTTTTAGCAGGTGAAAAGCTTCTGGCATCCCTTTCAATGCCTCCTCCGGGTTCCTCCTCCTCCCCGCTGGCCCAACTCTCTCCTCCACTCAGTTTGGTCATCCAGAAACAACCTGTTGTAAAGGAGGAGCCTATGTACCCAGCAGCCCTGCGCTCAGAGATCCAGCTCCTCCCGCAGCAAGCTGGCATGGCCGCCATATTGGCTACTGCTGTTGTCAACAGTGAGTATTGTGTTCAAGGCATTAAAACACAATAGTAATATATGTGATAAATAAGTAGATTCTAAGTTAGTTAAAGATTAGACAGTTTGACATTTAAATGATCCAAGGATACAAAAAAAAGAAGAAAAGCAAAGAACAAGTATATTTCTTAAGATTATGTATTTAAATTGTACAAAAAAAGTGACATAAGGTATTTAATATAAGAATTCTAAAACAGTATTATACGCTTTGGCCTCAAGATGGCAGTGCAGCATCATTGATCTGATAGATGTGACTGATGGCCAAACACAGACAAACTCAATTAGCTGTGATTTTTTTGTTATCATCACACATTGAAAGGTCAAGTAACTCAGAAACAAATATTTAGATGTTGTTAAATACAACAAGATGACAAGACGTGACAATTATTGTTCCATTAACCTTACAGAATGTCCTGTTACCTTGGATACTCAATACTTGATTAACTTAAAAAGTTTCATCAAGGGAGTGATTTAAATGTGTGGTATTCAAGACAGATATTTTGGTTTGCTGCTAATATCAGCCGACAAGAATCTTTATCACATAGATCAGTACCTGCAGTGAAAATTTCTGGGAAGTGTTAACATGAGAAGTTATTGCAGGAATGCAGGGAAAGATTTTGAAACACTCTTATTACTTCAATATCCATTCCAGCGCCTCGATTAACAATAGTCTCAACACTATCTACAGCACATGATGCAGAGTATCACACAGAACAGGAGATGGGCTGCCCTAGAACTGCTCGAAAATGTATAATAATGTTAAGTATTTATTAATTAAGTTGTATTTGTACAACAACAACAAAGAGAAATATACTATTCTCTTCAGCTATTCCATTTTTATTTCCCTTCTTAAATCAGTATCTGTAATGGTCTCCATAGTTACTTTTTGGTCGGGCTTTAAAAATTAGATCACTTTTAGCACTTCAGGTTCTTGAGGTTTTACATCAACACCATACAAAATAGCTGTCCAATTTTGTAATTGTGTGTTTTATTAGCTTTCGTGAAACTCTTATTTAATGTGTTTATATTCAGGCTACTAACTCTAAATGTATGTTCTGTTGACCATCAGAGGACATATTCCCATGCAAGGACTGTGGGATCTGGTACCGCAGTGAGAGGAACCTTCAAGCACACCTTATGTACTACTGCGCCAGTCGTCAAAAGCAGCCAGCTGCGGCAGCTTCCCCACCAGAAGACAAACCCAAGGAGTCCTACCCGAATGAACGCATCTGCCCTTTCCCACAGTGCAACAAGAGCTGCCCTAGTGCCAGCTCACTCGAGATCCACATGCGAACACACAGTGGTGAGAGCAAGACTTACAGTATGTGTGCATAATGGACAAAGGCTCAGATTATGTATCTTGCTTTCATCACCCAGTTAATAAGCTGGTATTGTAAATGAGCTCCCTCTAATAATGTGTCTGTTCTTCCACAGGTGAGCGTCCGTTTGTCTGTCTCATCTGTCTGTCAGCCTTCACCACAAAAGCAAACTGTGAGCGCCACCTTAAGGTCCACACAGACACACTGAATGGGGTGTGTCATGGTTGTGGCTTCATTTCCACCACTAGGGACATTCTCTACAGCCATCTGGTCACCAGCCACATGGTGTGCCAGCCTGGATCTCGCAGTGAAGTCTACTCCCCAGGGCCAGGCCTTCCCAAGCTGCCCCTGTCCACTGGTAAGTCGCCATCACTGTGACAGCTTGTTTTCATCATCAGTATGGCTCTGTGATGTTTTTTTTACTGTCAGGGCTTCAAGGCTGTTGATCAAGTAGAGATTTCCATTTTTACAACTTCAACAAATAGATTGGATGTACAATTTGAATGTTACCTTGTTGTTCTAAAAGTAAAGCTAATGTGAAAATGCTTGACCAGCAGGAGGTGGCTGCATTGGTTGTAAAAGAAGTCTGATTGTAATGAAGTATATTAGAATATTACCTTTCTTTCAAAATGGGTTTATCTTGTCAACAGCTTGTTTGAAGTCTTTTTCAATACTCAATAATCATCATTTTGTGAATTATACTCAAATTTGAAGTTAAATAGACAATAAAGGGAAGATAAGCTTTAGTACTTGGAAACCTGTGATTGATAACTTACTACATTGGTGATCTGCTAACCAGGAATGGGGCTTAGCAATGCCTATCAATTTTCCCGACCATATGTGGTCACTTCAGGCACCAAGATAACCAAAGCAGCGCAAGAGCACACATTAGGCTGCAAAACTCATGAGCGACTCTATGTTGACTACTTACACTCGCATTGTTGTGGTCCTTGTTATTCATTTTAATGTCGGCTACTGTTATATGTTAACAAATGTTGAATCTCTTCTTCAGGGCTCAGTCCAGGAGACTCTGGTGTGGTGCTGAAGTGTCAAGTGTGTGGCCACAACTCTGAAACCCCTTCCCAGCTTCAGCAGCATGTACGGACCCACCTAGAGGTCAGGGTTCCAGCTGAAAGGAGCCCCACCCCTCGCCAAGGTACCCCATCATCAGTTGACCACTCCCAGCTCCAGCTGTCTCCCCGGGAGAGGGAGCCCGTTGCTTGTGTTCCTAAGCCAGACTCATCCAGCCCAGGCGCAAATGGCGGCTCAGCCACACCTCGTCATTATAGTCATCCTGATCCTGAAATTACTGAAATAAAGATTAAAGAGGAGCCTCATTCAGATTCTGAGACCGAAGAGCAACAAATGGAGATTAAGGAGGACGATGAAGGAGAGAGGGATCAAGAAGCCAGAGGTAGGATAAAGGACACTCAAACTGCAACCTCCTCCTGCCAGAATTCAAACTCTCCAAAGAGTCCAACTACCACAGCTGTGAAAGCAGAACCAACTAGTCCCACCCCTGGTTCAAGCCCTGCTCATGTAGGAGGTACAGGGTCAGCCGTTCCAGGAGGAGCGTTGTTCCTGCCTCAGTACATGTTCAACCCGGAGGCAGCCATTTTGCCTCAGGCCTCAGAGATACTTGCTAAAATGTCAGAGATGGTTCACAGCCGTCTTAAACAGGGCCAAACAATTCCTCAGAATAACCCAGCGGCCTTCTTCCCCTCTGGACCGACTGCAGCTACAGCAACAGCCACTCCACCTCACAAAGGAGCCACCTGTTTTGAGTGCGATATCACCTTCAACAACATTAACAATTTCTATGCACATAAGAGGCTGTACTGCTCCAGCAGGCACCATGGGGAAGGTGCAACATCGGCTTCAGGTCCTGGGCTAGCCAGGGATACAGCCCCATCCATGGTGCCTTCCAGCGGGACCCAAGGCTTGTCCGTGTCCCCCAAGGCTGGAGCAGCAAGTAGAGCAGCCTCTGCCTCTCCTACTGACTCTGATCCCCCTGCAGGGAGTGGAACAACAGAACCAAGGAGGGTGGTGGAAGTGAAGACAGAAACCCCTGTAGGGAGAGAGGGAATATCATCTTCTTCAGAAGGGGAAGGTGGAGGTGGAAGTGTGGGAGGAGGGGCTGGAGGAGGACGAGCAAGCGAGGGCAGCCAGAGTCCTGCTAGTGGATCTGCAGAGGACCTTGAAGATGATCCCAATAAAACCTTCTGCGAGGCCTGCAACATCCGCTTCAGCCGTCATGAAAACTATACTGTTCACAAACGCTTCTACTGTGCTTCACGCCATGACCCGTCTAACCACCGTTCTGTGACCAAGGCAACCAATGCAGCCGCATTCCTCCCCCAGCCCATACGCACACGAAAGAGGAAAAAGATGTATGAGATTCACATGGCGAGAACTGAAGCCCTAGCTAACGCTGCTGCTGCTGTTGCTGCTGCCGCTGCTGCAAACGCTGCAGCCTCTGCCCCATCTCCATCTGTTCTGGGCTTAGCAGTGAAGCGAGAAGCTTCTCCAGGCGGGGCAGGCAGCTCAAGCCCTGAAGGAGATGGCCCGATTGACCTAAGCAAGAGGCCCCGTTTAAGAGAGGTTCCAAGGCACAGCAGTAGCAGCGTTCTCCCTGCCCTGCCTCTTACCGACTACCACAAGTGCACCGCCTGCAGTATCAGCTTCAACAGCATTGAGAACTACCTGGCACATAAAACCTACTATTGCCCTGCCACCACTCTCCAGCCACAAACCTTGGAGCAACTTCACAGGCTCAAGAGATCGGCCTCTACCTCTCCCAAAAGCAGGCTTCAGCAAGATCGTCCAGATCATCTGCATCCTATGGAGGCCAAAGCCCTCCCTGCTGAGTGGGTCGCCCGGGCTCAAGGCCCATCATCCAGTCCTCACTCATCCGCCTTACCCGCCTCAGCCACAACATCCCCGCCCCATTTGACCACATCACTTGCCGCGACCCCTGGAGCTGGAGCCAAAGTTGTAGCTGTTAGCTCTGCTCAGGTGGTCTGCCCGTATTGCCCTAACAGGATCATCACCTGTGACCTTATGGAGCATTTCAAGACTACCCACGGCCTGGTTGTGGCCATTCACCCACCCCAGGAGATCCTACCCCAGCCAGGCAGTGTATCCAGCCGCAGCCCTAGCCTTAGTCCCAGGGATGGAGCTGCAGCAACCATCTCCACCACCCCCACCAGCCAGCCCAGACTGATCTCTCGAGTGCACAGAGACAGCATCAATGGGCAGGCAAGGAGCGGAACAACTTCTCCTGTGTCTCCACTGGTAAACGGCAGCCCTTCAGCCAGGGCTTGTTCACCCTCAGCTGGCTCACCTCTACCCACGTCTCCTCAAAGGGCTCCCTCCCTGACTTTGTCACCTGTGCCTGAAATCCTGAGAGAGACCGTGGGGTCAATCCATCTTCCAGACAAGGCCACTCAGGCTGTGGCACCCAAGCCCACTACCAGCCCTGGCCCTAAAACCTCAGTCATCTCCCCCGTCCAAAATGGTAACTCCCGCTTCTGTCGGCTTTGCAACATCAAGTTCAGCAGCCTCTCCACATTCATAGCTCATAAGAAATACTATTGCTCTTCCCACAGTGCGGAACATGTAAAATGAGTTATTTCCCTCCTTCCTTCCTCCCCTTTATCTTTCCGAGTGGAGGCTTTCCTTCTTTAAGTTCCAAGAAGCTCAGATGTCCCTCCTCCTCTGCCAGTCCTTCCACATAGGTGCCAAAAAGGCAAAGCTGGCACGACCATGAATGACAATAAATGACTGTTACTCACCTGCCTGGGCCTGACGCCCCGCTGCCCCTAGAGCAGTGTCTGCAGGTGGTGTTACGAACATATTGACTGATATCCCTCCTCATATGGGTCAAAGTTTATAGTACACTAAGAGCTGAGGCGATGCTACCTGCACACGCTGGTGTGCCCTTGTGCCCAAGACACTCATTTTTTTTATGTAGCCCAGCCCACAGTTGAACCACTCCCAGGCCTCACAGTGTGTTGTTTCATGGGACATCTAAAAGATCTGTCAACAACCTCTTTTCTGTCTCTCTGTTGAACTGAGTTTATAACGGCAGTAATTACAGTCTGACTGATGGTGATAGAGTAATGGTGATGCTGATTATGACGGATCTCCGATCTTTTCCAGAGCTCTTAATGTTCATGACCTAAACAGAGGAATCATGTGTGGAGAAGACTTGATCATTGTTTATGTTTTTATTATCTGTGCATAGTATAAGATGTCTGAAAAAAAGAGTTCTATAATGCTTTTGGTTTCAACACTGGCTCTTTTTTTTTTTTTTTTGCTTACTAGAGAAGCTAAGCGTTTTAGCTGAAAAAGAAATACGCTGTATCACAATGTTACTAATTACTGAAGGATAATATTTCAAAATGGACAGTTTCTTTTCTTTGACACCGTTTCTTTTTAAGTTTCTCTTCAATTTGCAAGGGAGAAAAAAATGTGAAATATTTATCTTCTATCTTTTAGTCCTCACTGATTTCATGTCAACAGAAAACTACCTACCTGGTGTCTGAGAGTATTTGTATTTTTTATTTGTATATTTTCATACTGTCTGAAGGAACTGTTTGGATCTGGGTGTATTGAAGTGTATTTTCTAAGTGTAGATATGTAATATCTTCTCACAGTAATCACTGGGATCACACTGAACTTTGTTATCACGTTAGCTTTTGATGTAGTCTTTAATTGATGGTGAGCTCTTAAAAACCAGCGTCGTTTATTTTCCTCCCCTCGTGTACTTTGTTGATTTAACAACAAGATTGGATCAGAACAGCTTCCTGACTTACAGTTTTCACATCAGGAAGACGATGACAGCTCGTCTGATACTGTTGTCTCTGTACTACGGTGAAAACGAAGTAGCTTCAAAGGTTTCAGTTCACAAAACACATTTTCAGTTAAACTGTTTTTTGTTTTTTTACTGGCAATTCACACCTATACTGAGGATGCACAAAGCACATCATTACTTTTGTGTTGATACAAATCTTAAATTGTCTTTTAAAGGCAGAATGAGAAGGTTTTCTCTGGCCTGTTCACACTGTTGAGTAAAATAAACGTAAAGCTAAAAACATTAAAAAGCAGTACAGCCATGTGGATTGAAACACGATTGTAATATTGAACAAGAATTGTAACAATAATTCCCACTATTTTAGTGAGGAATTTGGTCTTGTTTCTTAAAACAAATATTCCAGGTCCGTCATATTGTACCAGTGAAAAGCTCTATGGCAGACACGGCCTTATGTTTCTAAGGGGTGAAAAAGATTGAGATGAATAAGGTTTTATCAGTCTTCACATTTCAGAAATCCTGACCATTCTGCCTTTAAAAAAATGTTTTCTGTCCGGAAATGAAGGCTTAGCAGGGACTGGCCACTCCTGCCTCTAGATAGAGCAGATACTGCATGTAATGCTCACTTATAGTGGCTATGGGTTATGTGTGCATGAGAAGGCCATACTGTTCCTCTCTCACCTCTTTGCCCTTTCAAACATATGCACACTTAACAAGTTTACACCACCTGCACCTGCTGCAGTTTCAATCCAGTGTTAGTTAGTGCTGTGAAGCACCTTTCTTTTTCTAACATACAGGTGAACAGTAAGATGCATCTTAGGTTTTTAATGCTCAGAATTAGTTTTAAAATGAGTCTGTCAACATTACAAAAAGATTTGGTCCCTGAATTGTAAAAAAGAAACAGATACCCTCAGGATTCAACCTTTGTCAGTGTGAAAGCCTCTAAAGCAGCATTTGGACCTCCAGCAGACACTGAATAAATTATCATTAGGTGTGTTTGGCTCAAGGCAAAAGCACATATAGATGGGTGATCGAGGGTCAAAGGTTTGTCCTGCTGAAAACAACGGTAAACCTAACACAGGAAAGATCTGCACCTTTGTTTATTCAGTGAGAGCAAATTTCCAAATACACCCCTGATCGTCTGTTCCTGTAACCTTAAACAAAATGTCAAAGTGAAGGATTTGTTTTAATCGTTATTGATTTTCCTCTCTGCTGTACCCGACACATCTTACCACTAAGTGTTCACAATTGAGCTGTTCCGTCTCTCCCAGTCCATAAAACAAGAGAGTGGAAGCAAAAGAAAGTCACAAACTCATGCCAACTAGTCAAGGATTGAGGAAGTGCAAAATCATCTATTGAACTTACCCCATTTAATTGCACTGTGTTGTATAAAAATGTGCTGAATGTTTTAGTTTTAGGGATGTTTTTCTTGTAATGTATTTATGTTATACAGAACTTTTCCCCCGTCCACAATGCGTCATTGTTCTACCTTGAAGGACTGAAAGATTTAAAAACCTCCTATTCAACTTTTTCCTTTTTCTAGATGCAAACATTTTGTGTTAATGATTCCTCTGATGTCCAGTCCAAAATGGAGAAAATCACAATGAATGTCCAAACTTTTATTTTCTTCATATTTTTAATTTCATTTCAGTTCCACTACACTCTTGTCCAAACTATGCATGGGAAATAAAAAAAAAAGTTCTGAGAGACACTGACACTGTGGAGTGTGATTGTACTTCTTTCAGGTGGCTCGAGTATTTTCATGTTGACGCCTTTGCACAACATTCGTCATACACCTGAGTGGAAGTCCTTGACTTTCCTTTCGGAGGATTTGATTCACAGTTGCTACCATGTGGTGACTCATAAATGTCCTCGCTTTATAAGAAAGTTTCAAGTACACTGATTCTGTTTGATTCCATCTTTCATCAGCTTTCCTTTTTAAATAATGTGCATTAGTGTTAGTACTTGTAAGATGAAAAGCTTTCAGAGCTCAATCAGAGACCCAAGGCTGCTCCAATCAATGATAAAGTGCTCCACATTTTTTTTTATATATAAATGCAGACTCTCCCTATTCGATAAAGAAAAAGCTAGATTAAACTCTGAAATTTACGTAGGAGAGATTCAAAGGGCCATCAATACACTTTAAAGCAATAAAGCCCTTGGCACGGATGGCCTCGAAGGTGAGCTGCAACAACATTCTCTATCCATATTTAAGTACGCCAACATCTGTATGACATTCAAACATTTAAAAAAGAAAAGGCAGCTCTTTCCTGTCTCCTTGTTAAATCAGGATGGAAAAAAAACCAAGGTCAGCCAAGGCATTCAGACCAAAGTAGCTTTATGCCACACAGTACCACGCGCAGGGTGGAAAACTCAAATGATGTCATAATGTACTGCTGTGTTCCAGATTTACAAGTCTTATGAACAGGAACTCTAACAAAACATTATTATTCCTTTTCCTCAGCATATATCAAAATAGATGATGACTATAAAGGCAGAAAGTTAACATCTGGAGGGAATTTCTTTGATACCAACTGGGAGGTTGAATCAGCTGTCACTATCAAATCCCCTGTATTAAAGTTATTTTAGCAAGGAAGCTTTTGAATGTGATCATTAGCTGTTGTTGAACGGTATGCAATGGATATATGGATTATGAAAAGTGTGCCTTTTTATCCTGGAGATATGACTTTATCACATTTAGCTGATAAATCAAGCATTAGTGCAATGAAAGCCATCTGTCATGTTCTAAACCTGTACAATATAGAACCTGGAACGCAGCAGTTTATTATTATAAATGAGGCGACGCCTGGGAGCTAGTTCAGGCAGTCAACTTGAGCTGCACTGATTTCACACTCAACAATCACCTGACAACACCGACTTCCAATTAGTGATCTATTTAAGCTGCAAGATTTCCGTTCTCTCCCTCAGCTCTTTCACTGTCTGACCTGCAGCAGTACTGCACTCACACTCAGCCCCACCACCACCCAGCATCCACATGTAGGCTCCAACTGGGGGGGGGGTTAAGATGTCATCCACTCACTCCTCAAATTTCTGTATGTAAAATAAAACTGAGGAGTGATGATGTCGGAGCCTAACACAAACTATGTTCTGTTGCAATAAATATTTTAAACAATACAAACGTGAGTCGTCTGCGTTTAAGCTTCAAACCCTCAGTATGACGTCGGAGATAAAGACCACCATGATAATTCACCATGTGCTCTACTGAGACAAAGACAACAACAGGCATTTTTCCCACTTTACCCACTGACTAGTAGAGTGTCAAACTAAAGGAATTAGAGAACAACCCATTCAGGATTATTTTATGAAAACAAATTTGAGTTTGGCTTAAGGGATGACTTTGTGCATGAGGAATATGGTCAGCAAACTCCGAGGTAATCTGCAAGATAGATCATGAATCACATTGTGAGTAAAGTAGAGATTTTATTCTGATGGAGAAACTAAGGTAAGCTAAATAAATTGGAAACTAAACCCTCATTATTCCTGTCAGATCTGACATTTTGATAGACCTTACCTTACATCTAATCACATATAGGGTACATTCACAAAAAGTCACACTGATATTAGACTGCACCTTGTGCTTAGCTATCAGATCATTGCTTTGCTCATTGCAGAATGACTGACACTAAATTGAACTGAGAATTGAACACTGCCTCCTGAGTTTCATTGAAGAGACCAATGCAATATCCTAAAATAAACTCCTACAGTCTCCTGAGTGGAGCAGTTCTTATGATTGTCTAGCCTTTAGCCCTGAGGTGGTTCACAGCTAAAACCAAAATAGTCCCCAAATTGGTTTGGACAAGAAAATCTGTTTATAATGCTTGCACAGGGATGGAAATATTTGCTTTTGAGCATAGTTAATAAAACTGGTGCAGACATGACCCTGAACATTGCACCAGCCAATGAAAAGTAACTTTTTTCATTAAATTGAGGTTAAAGAAATTATTTTCATGTTATACTGCTCTAGACTTAGACTTAGACTTAGACTTTCTTTATTGTCATTCAAACTTGTACTTTACAGTGCAGATAAGAACGAAATTTCGTTGCATTTGGCTCGTTGTAGTGCAGGATGAAAACAGCAGCATGTATTTACATATAAAAAATAAAAATAAGGTGCCATATATTGCGTTTTTGTGATTTTGTATTTTTTTGTTATTACAATTTCAATGCACACGTGGTTTCACTGTTTAAAGTCATGTTTGACTGTCTGTTAACTTATATTTTAAACACTGAGGATTCATGGAGTTCTAGTGACAAGTGATAAAAGCACTATGCCTCTTACAGAGATTTCTAAAAAAGGCCTCCACAAAAAGAGGAGCATGGGTTCTATATCCTAAAACGGCCAAGCTTTATCGAAGGTTGCTGGAAACAGTAACTGCTTGAGTAATATCTTGTCTCCTGTAGTAGCATAATGAAATGCAGAATTTGACTGCACAAATGCAGCTAGCGTAGACGACACAAACAACATTTAACCTCAGATAGTCAGTCTGAAGTTTTCATGGGAGAAATAGAACTACAAACACAGAACTTAAGATGCAAAGTCGTTTGTGACACTGCTGTGTCATAAATTGTGACAGTTGCTGTGAATAGGAGGTACACATTTCCAGAGTCATTTTTTGTGGCTCTGGTCATGGAGGAGCCTTGTTAGGTTAAGTGGTCAATATGAGCCAAGCAAACAGTTTGAATCTGCTGTATCTGTACATGTCAAGTGCTGCAGAGCCTGCTCTCATGAGTCTTCTGCTTTAATGCTTTGTCAGCAGCATGGAAACCTGTGTGTCTCCCACTTCACCTATAATTTTAAGCCTAATCTGTGACATGTGTAAGCCATCTACCTGCTGACAGCTGGAGTTCTGTAACATATCAGCAAGACAGTGAAAGCAACCACTTTACCACCTCCAGAGAATCCAAGCTCTATGAATTACCAAACTGCAAACAAGGTCAGCAGGTTCTGTCACAAAATGCCACAGGCTGGATCTTAACACCAACTTGGACTAAAATGCTTCAGGAAACTGGAGGAGCGGAAAAAGCCACAGCAATCCATGCCAATTACGTTATGATTATTTTTTCACATTGCAGTTGCTTGCTTTAATGAGAGAAAAAAAAAAACAGGGTACGAGCGCAGGTCAACGTGTGTGTATTTGTCTGTTTTTCTGCTCAATGCTGGTGGTCTTCAAAGAGCAGATCTTCAAGGCCTTCGCAGTGTTTTCATGCACACTGTGGCCTTTTCAATCTCTATTTCATCTTTCCAACCGGCAAGCAGTTATCTGCTCCGACTCGCAGAACACCCTGTTCTCTGCAGTACAGTGTGTCTCTCCTGCGGAGGAATAAAAAAGGTATTAGGTGAAAGGAACATGAGGTCAGGAGAAGCCACAGTGAAAGATTAATGCTTTAAACTGTAACTACAGATCAAACAGCGAGAAAACAAGGAACACGTACTAATACACACACACACACACACACACACACACACACACACACACACTCACACAGAGCACTAGACAATACACTGTCACAGAATTTGGCTGATGACTTAATGACAAACGTGGTCAACTGTGACAGAAAGGACTGTGAGCCATACCAGCTGTCCACAAGAGCAGCGAGGTGTGACTGGCTGGTGAGGGATCTGGGGCCTGTACTAGGAAGTGAGATTAACATACCCAGGGTATTTTTGGGTTATCTGGCTACACTAACCCTAACACAAGAGACCGTGATTAACAGTCATACGAAGCTGGTTATCAACCTGATAAGTTACCCTCGAGTTTCCAAGAGCGCGTTCACATAAAAAGGGCGGTGTTAACTTCGTATAACCTATTGCAAGCATAACTGCATCTCCCGTCAGCAGACCGTCATATCTAACAAACTCTGAACAAACTATTAATAATATAAAGACGTTCTAAACAAACAGGCTCACAGAGACTAAAGTGACACAGCTGCGGGAATAAATGCAGGGAGGACAATTGGCAGATAAAAGAAAAATCGCCCAGTAATAATGTCCAAACTACGGCTTATTAAAAACATTTTTTCATTTTTCATCACTAGTTCCCCTTGTGGATAAAAGCATCTGCTAAGTGAACTGTAACATTGTAACATTGTAACATTGTAACTCGGACAACAAAATGGTTTTAATGTGAAGATTAGCAGCATTAATTTGGCATCCATGTAAACAGTGAAGTTGAAATCATCATTATCAGAATGATTTAAGGAATGATGTGGGTTAAAGATATTTTACATATGTAAATAAAGTTACTGTTGTTATAAAGCTACAGTCTCTTCCAACTGAGGTATTTACATTGAGCACTTTCTTCATGGTCCATTAAAACACAGAAAATGAGATTGAGTGACAGATCACCTGCCTGACATTCTTGTGTAATTCTAAAATTAAAGGCTGTATTGTGTGTAACTCTTTTGGCTCTTTATTTTCTCATGTCCTTTGAAGTACATGTAAGTAGTCTGTGGTCTTAAAAGGCAAATGAGGCTCATCTATTAGCAGACTACAGCAGAATAAGCAAAACACAATGAACACCAACACAGCTCATACTGCAGCTCTGTCAGTCAATCCCTACTGCGCAGACTGCTTGCAAACTCGTAATTATTCAGCACCCATCACAGGTGCCACAGGAATATTCTGGCTTCATCCTGTTCAATGCGAGGAGGCTGAGGCATGCGGTCCATTTGTATATACAGTCTATGAATGATACAGACGTCAGTCTGCAGTAAGGTTTATTAACTTCATTATTAGACTACATAACTGTAACATCAGGTTTTTCTATCAAACAATGTCATCACATCTCATCAACATATCTGTCCACATTCACCTGCTCCCTCTGTCTTGCTTGTCCATGAGTACTCCCTCTATCCCTCTCACTTCCTTTTTTTTCCCATTGATGGTTTTTATTATGAAATGATTTGAAAATAGAGTCTATTTGAATATAGAGTAGGTAAGCCTCATCAGATCCCATGTGGACACTGGGGATGAAATCTACTGCCAGACGTGAACAGACGTGAACAGAGCTATCTACTTGTGATTCAACCAGGATGCATGGTAACACCTGATGGAAACAGGAAGGAGACACTGACACAACTAACAATTAACACCCTACACAGTAATGGATGGATTGGGGGTTGTGGATATCAGATAATGAAATGACATTAGTCTCACAGCATTGTGTCAAATATTTGGCTGAATGGAAGATAACTGGAAGGTAATTTTGGGAAACTTTCAACCTTAATTAAAAACTGATAATGGGCGGTACAGTAAGGGGCATACACTCTGAGACACATGCTGGTTCTGTTCTGATTTACAACAGACTGTCTGAAGAAAGAAACCTTTATTATTTCACTTGGATGTCTAGAGAAATTAAACAACAATTCAATGAAAACACATCTAGGGCGGACAGCTGAAAGAAAACACAGTGGGCTACATACTGCATGGTGACATAAGTGATGTGGGTTTTTTAATTCTCCTGGGAAAGCTTGATTTCTGTCAGACACAGCTTTGTCTGAGAGAAGAGAGGATTCTTTCTGGACTGCACCATTTAGACTTTCTGACTGTTTACTTTGTGTCTGGCTGCAACAATCACACTTTTCATCTTGTTCTTAGTTTGAATGACCACTGTGAAGTCACATGTTAAGGACTTATAGAAGAATCCCTACAAAGGAGTGTTGACATTGTATTAAGAAAAGTTTACAGAGCCTTCATAAGCCCCATTTGCACCATGCAGTTTAGTTCAGTTCAGTACTGTAGCATTTATTGGCGTTTCCACAGTCAAAACTTTGGAAATATTACCAAAATAACCAATCTGTACCATCCTACTTTTTTGCTACCCTTTTGTTGGGATGCCAAATGTACTGATCCGACCCTCAAAGGTGGACCTAGACACACTGCAGTCTGTTGATTGGTTGAAAGAATCGTCACTTCCCTTGTGGACCAATATTGACGGTCACTGCTATGTTTCTTCACCTACATAAATAGCAATAAGTTATGAGTTGAACCACAAGATGTAGTTTTAACGTCTTTTACAGTTTGAGTGTATATTTAATCACAGAGGTATCACTCCGCTAAGATGCACTTAAAGTTATCCCTAAGGTATACTGACACGTATCATTAACAGAAAGAAGTCCCACTTGCCTATTTAAAATTGGATTATTATTTCTAAATAATTCATGAACATGGTGTATTCTTTTTCCAAATACATTAGAGTCACATACAATTACATCGATTTATTTACAGGACGTGAGTTCTGTTTTTTTCTTCTGTCAACACATTTATAATATTCAGTTAATGTTTTTGTGTATTTGGTGTAATGAGGTAACTCTATGCAATCACCATTATGTGCAATTTTTTTTTCAATGTGAGCATTTACTTTTATTTATTATACTTGTTTAAATAAACAGTGTATCTATTTGTGAGGGCACTCTTCTCTAGGTTGATGTGGAATCAACTCAGTCCAGAGGCAGGTGTGTTTGTGAATGATTGGCCTTGATTAGGTCCAGGTGTGGGGAGTTAATATACTCTTGGGACTCCAGTGCTCTGTGCTGACTCATTACCTCACCTTCAGAAACAATGGGCCTCATTCACTAACAGTGCATACGCACAAATTTGTTCATAAACTGTTCGTACAAATGTTTACCCCACAATTCCCCACATATTCAGACTTCATTCAATATATTCAAAGTTTTATTCCATATATTCAGACTTCATTCAATATATTCAAAGTTTTATTCCATATATTCAGACTTCATTCAATATATTCAAAGTTTCATTCAACATTTTCAGACAGTCATTCAAAATATATTCAAAGTTTTATTCCATATATTAATTTCCTAAATGGCTTGCCATAGTTACCAAAACCAGCTGATTAATGGGAGCCTATTTAAGGGCATGTAGGTGCCTTCGGAAGAGTATGCATCAGACCGTCAAATCATGTTGGAAGAGTCGGTGTGAAGAATGACTTATCAGCTGATTCTGACTGCCAATGCATGTACAGAATTACATTACGGCTTCCATGCCCCCAGGCACACCTTTTGGGATCCTCTCTTGCAACTTTCCACGTATCTTCACCTCATCGCTCTCGTCCTGTAACAGCAATTGGATGTCCTTATATGGATAGATGGGGGCGTGGTAGTATGGAAGGTGGTGAGAACAAGTGGCTGGTATGCACGTCTCATTAATCAGACTGATTTTGCGTATGCACTTATTTTATACTCGGAGTAAGAACATTTCTTCACATATATTAATGAATGATGCCCAATGAGATGTTCTCCCAGTGTTGTGTGAACCTAAACACAAACACAAACAAAGAACTTTAGTTGTATTTGTTTTCAATTGCTAGTCTCTCAGTGAATAACTTGGGGTGCTGGGTAGTTCTATTTCATCTCTGCTGACCGTCAGATGGCGTTACTTAAAGCATTGAATATTCCCTTCGAGTTCGAGTATGTATACCAACAAAATCACTTTTGACCCCTGGATGACCCGAGAGAGGTTATATCTTCCGGTGTCATCCAGGGTTCTGTTCCTATTTTTCTTCTCACGTGCAATTTGCATCAACTTTCATCACATAAGCTGAAGCTAAAGCATTAACTTTGACCATGACATCTTCTAAGGTATTGTCGTTAGAAGCCTTGTGACGACCATGCGGTCGGAGCAGTGAAGTTTCGCCCTCTAAGGGCTGTGACGGCTGTCCTTCCCTCTGTGGACAACAGTTGTCAAGTTAACTTCACACCGGAATGTTAGCGTTTCACTCCCCTCTCCGCACGAAGGGTACATAACTCATTTGATTTCCTTTTCCTGGACATTAGTTAACGTTACTTTGTATCAAGTTAGTGGCTGTGTTTCGCCAAAGCTAACTAGTCAACGTTAAGTTACAGGTGTTTGTCACCCTTTTACTGTGAAGGCAGCGTTTGCGCTTCCTGCTCCCGGTACTGGATTTTACTTTCTTTATTTTAAAACTATTTTAAAGAACAATGTGATCGCTCGTTTTACTGAGTCAAACCTCTGCTGGTGTAGGCGGCGTGCCCCTTCCCCCCGCTTACGGTACTATTTATTAGCCAGCTGTGGCGTCTGCGCTGAGCTAACTGGTAATTTAATGGTTTTACGTTTCATTGTCTCAACCTCTGCTGGTCTAGGTGGCGTACGCGCCCTCTTCTCCCAGCAAACGGTGCTAACTAAAACAAGTTGGTGAGCGGCAGCTAACTGGTCCTCTGTGTACATTATTGACTCTCAACCCTCTGCTGGTGAAGGCAGCGTTCATTCTACTTCTCCCAGCTTCTGGTGTTATGTTTAGTTGGTCTGTAGCATCCACGCTCAAGCTTAATGGGAGTTTGTGTTTTTATTTAAAGAGAATATGGACTCGAACCTTTGCTGGTGTAGGCCGCACCCCTTTGCCTCAGCATGAGTGCATTAAGGAAGCGTCTGCCACAATGGACAATTCTCATTATTGTGCTGCCTGTGGGGCTTCTCTTGAGCCCAATGATGGCCATGACCTCATTGCGGTCCTGATGACCTGAGGGAGAGTCATTCTGAGAGCCCATGTATGAACTGCAGCTACATGCCTCAAGCATTGAGGGCTGCTAGATTGGCGCAGGTTGGACCCTCAGCGGGCAAGGATGACCTCCCCGCATCAGGCCAGTTGCATCCAGCCCAACCTAGGAGTTAAAAAAAAAAAACTTCCACTGCTGCCCCCTTCAGGAAGAAGGCAAAATAGTGGATCAACTATCAGCTGAGCTGGCTGAGATGAGGTCCCTCCTCCAAGCTCGTCATTCTGATGCTCCAAGCTCGGAAGTAGGAAGTTAATAAGAAGTCTATCCACAGCATTAATAAGCGGGTAGATTGACTTGTCACAAAATGTCAAAGGCTGCATCTAAATATTGCAGCTAACATATCTCCCTCTCTGCACTGTCAGGATAATACTGTATGTGATGCTACATATTTAATTACCAAATTGGAGGCAAACTGGAACAAGGTAAGTAGCCTTAAGCGTTAATTAATTTGTCTCCCTTCTTTAAAACACTCACAGTATCCATTATATTTTTTAAGAGAGTTTGATGGCCTTCTGCTTGGTGACAGATGGTACCCATGCCAGAGGACTCTGATGAACCCCTGACCCAGAGCCAGGACCCCAACAGCATTTTAATGTCCCCCATTGTAAAAGAAGGGCTCAGGTTGAAATGACATTAGGCCTGTTGAAAGCCAGTTTTTCAGTGCCTATGCCACCTCAGGGTAACCCCTGACACGGCCTGTGACATTATCGAGGCATGTGTTGTTCTCCATAATATTGCCACAATTAGAGGAGAGCAACACCCTGCCCAGAAATAAAAGACCCTGATGAAGACCACATCCATGCAGATATCCAGGATGGGAGGGCAGTCAGAGACTTAACATGGCGGAATCACTTCACAGGTTAAGTCATCATCATCACCACCACCAAGATCACTCCAATAAAGAAAAATGCGTCACATCTTTATTTCCTGCCAATAACAAAGCAAACAGTTATTTCTGTTGTATTTTATCCAGTACTTACAACAATTCACCTGTGGCAATGAACCCACCTCTAACTTGTGTTGAAGTATTTCAATTTCCACATGAGTATTCTGTATCTGGCGGTCCAAGAACAGCATTTTTTTTGTCTGATTTTTTAAATCTTTTTATGATATTCAGCCTGTACAATTCCTTTTCTGGGAATTAAAAGTATGACATTAAATCTCACAGTTCTAGATATAGAATTAACCTCTGACCTTTACTGAACATCTTACTGTATTCATCTCTGCTGTGGAATTTGAGGGACCCTCGTCATGCTGCCCAGCCATGCTCTGTTAAAAAGGATAAGAATGTCTGTTCATACTTCAATACAAGTTTCATGTCACATTATATTTTACAAAAACATATATAAGTAATGGAATGGGGAGATAACTAGCCTATCAGTAACATAATATTAAAATGTTACCTCTGGATCCCTCTCTGTTGCAGCAGATAATGTCTCCTCATCGTCCTCTTCATTCTGTTAAGATGAGTTATGTTTCAGTAAACTCATTGCACTGTACATGTAGTGCGGTAGAGCATACTCTACATTTCTTACATGTTACGATTCCACCTGTGTCCTGTGGGTTTACTGGCACAGATGAGATCCCTCCAGAAATTCCCTCTGCCACTGGCCTTCCTGTGTTCAGGCTCAGGACCACCACCTCTGCCTCTGTCAGAGGTGGTGGTGCCTGGTCCTCCATCTGTTTTACAGGCCTCTGCCTTCTTTCTATTAGCTGAGTAGAACTCAATTTGACATTTTTAGGCCTAATAAATAAACTAAACATTATACAGATGAGGACATTTATGTGTGTGAAAGCATTATGATGGGGAAAAGGATAAAGTACATTAAAATATCTACAGAATGGCATTATATGTCGAATATGTTTAAAGTAGGCAACCATGAGCCTCCTGTTTAAACGATGGTCTTGTACTTCATTTTCAGCTCCTTCCAATTACGTTTTTCTCCGCTTGGATTGCACCTAAATGTAATACATTTTAGCTTCAACACCATTATTCCACCAGTTTAATCTGATATAATATTATTACCGTGGTTAAATATTAAATGAAAAACTCACGCATTGATATTTTCTCCCACTCCACTTCTCTCTCCTTTGCTGCTGCTGTAGTGTTGCTTTGTCTTCTAAGAACATGCTCATGATCACGGTATGACTGCATCAGAATTTCTAGCTTGAGCGAAGTGAAATATGATGAGCGGTTTTTTTCAGCTGTTGCCATGGTGAATTTTAGTATCGAGGCTCCATTAATGTTGTTTTTTTTATAGTCATGGTGCACGTGCTGAACACTGAGTGACCTAACTTGGAGTTGATTAAACAAACTCATATCAGCTGGTGTGGAACCCAAACCTCAGAGTTTCCCACCTTGAGGGTAAATGAACTCAGGGTTAGACGAGAGTTTGTTGATCTGTCTTTCTGAAACAGGCCTGATGTGCTGCACCTGTGGGCTGACTACAAAAGCCTGAGTCAAGCTCCTCCCACATCATCATCATGCCAAGTCATCTTCATGTTACAACAGTGCAATCATAGTTGGGTCAGCTTTAGTTTAGTTTATTGGGATCATTGATACTGTGCATGACAACATTGTGCACCAGCAGACCTTTTCAGAAGGACTTTAAGTGAAATTGTTTCCTCCTTTGATTTATCCACATCATGATTCAATGTTCTGGGAACTGTTTTTTTTTTTTTTTAAGTAAGAAAGAAGTACAAATGTACTTACCAATTCAAACAGAATGTATCAGTTTCACTATGAAACACTCAACTGCTCATTAATGTTTGCAAAAGTTTATAGCCCTCCTACACAACTTTGAATCCCCACATCTACAGAGTCTTTTAACACAATGCCTGAAGCATGATCCACTTTTTATTTGCCCTTTAGAATGTTAATATATGTTCAGCATTAGCTAAGTATTTTCTGGATATTTCACAAATTTCTAAAAATTATTTTCAATGGCCCTGCTGAACTCAACAACTCAAACAGATACACATATTCCCATGCACAGTGAAGAGATTGCTGTTGTTCTCTTTCTGATTTCTGTTGTAAGTGGTCTCTAAATGATCGACCAGTATGTGCTTTACACATTGATTACTTGAAGGTCATAAGTTATCCTGTGACTTTTCAATTTAGTAAATGGTCTTCGCAATTTTCGTTTATCTGATCCAGGGATTTTGCACCAAACCTCAGGTAAATGGATAGGATAAACAGTAGTAGCACTCTTTCATTAAAAAAAAAGTTCCCTTCCTTTTGATACATAGGCCTGCATACACCAGTTCTCCATCTTTCTTCAAATTGCATTTGGGTGTCTGTACAGTGTGAGCAGTTAAATGTGTGTGAAGTGGCTGCAGTGGTGGATTTAAGGCAGCGTGCAGTAATAATCCCTCTTCGTAGGAGGCTATCAGAGGTCCTGATGACTCCAAATGAAAATGACTGAATGCCTCCCCACTACTCCCCCGTACAGAACTTAATGAAAATGGATTTTTATCTGAGTGTCTCTCTTTCCCTGCTCTTTTCTCCCCTCTCCTGAGGCACACTTAACAAGGCTGATTAGAGCTGCAGAGAGTGTGGACAGGTTTAGGATATGGCCTGCCTACTGTTCAGGAAGACAACTGTAGATAGGAGATAGGAGACATGATTGTTTCCTGATCAATTTATCTTCTGTGGGAGAATGCAGAATGAAATGGGGGGGGGGAATCAGGCCCTCTATCCTTTTCAGATATGGTGTATGAATGAAAAGTTCATTTTAATAAGTTTCTATCAAACAAACTGTGCACTCAGATACACTTCCATATTTGATTAGTGAGCCGGACTCGGACTCAGTGTGAAGGTGTCTTTTTTTTTCCTCAGGCCTGAGACAAAACTTTTGCTTCAAATCTAATCAAATCCTGAAAGTGCAGCATCATAAACAATATTACCTGAAGGAGAAAGAGAAAGAGTAGAGGGTGTGCCCTTGTCTAAATGGCATAAGGCATGGTAAGTGTGTTTATAGAGCACCATAAAGGAAGACATGAAAATACAAAATATTTTCAAACACAAGGTAAAAAGAAACATGATATTAAGAAAATAAGAAATTAAAAATACAAAATATATTAAAATGTCCTCAAATTGAAAAAAAGTTTGCTCTGCCCACCTTACAGTATAGTGCTCTTCTGTCACAGACTTGTCTTAGATAAATCGAAATGGGTTCTTCCTCAGCTCTCTTTTTAAAACCTGACGCCCTCAGGTGTCATCCAATCAGGACGCAGCACCAGCTTCCCTCCACTCAGAGGCCGGTGCGCACCATCCGGGCTGGGCACCTGAGACACAGCACAAAGACAGACACACAAACCGAACACAGAACGCAAAGCATACCCAAAAAACACACTGATAGCAGAGGTTGCTATTTAAGGTTACCATCAACTAATGCCAGTCATACACATTTCCATGCTGCTGACAAAGCAGTGGGAGAAGCTTGGGGTTAGGTGTCTTGCCCGGGGACACTTTGGACAATTTGCTGCAGAAGCAGGGGATAGAAAAACCAGACCTTCCTGTTGTTGAGGGACGTCCAATTCTACCACTGAGCCACAGACCCCCCCCCCCCCCATCCTAACTTGCTTACTTAGTTATTTCTAGAATTAAAAAAAAAAAAAAAATATATATATATATATATATATATATAATTTGCCTGTTATCTTCTTTTGAGCATTTGTTTTTTCTTATAAGGCATGAGCCATTAAGAACCTGCTCTGTGCACCGACCAGTGTCATAGTGCTCTGAAGTCCCTGACTACAACCTTACCTTCCCAACAGACACTGATTCACCTACTGGTCTTGTTTGAATTGAAATGGTTTCAGGATAACAAACACGGCTTAGTATACTTTGTCTTGGCAAGTTGAGCCAACCATAGACGGATATAATCAGTGGTGTGAGGATCAATGAAATGAACATTAGCCACAGATGAGGTGCAGATGTAGGGTGAGACAACTATAATTAGGTATTTTAAGTAAACTATTCCTTAATATTCCTTTGCAGTTCCGAGGTAATTGCATCAGTGTGAATGTGAAGCTCAGTCTGAGCAAACATACTGATTTATTTTTTGCAACTGCAGACAGACAGTAATATTATTAACGCAATGTTTCAGGATTCAGTGTTAATAGGACAATCTGTGGTGGATTTAGTCATTTGGGGGGCCCAAGACAAAAAGTCATTCAAAGGCCCTCTTTATTCGTTTGGCTAATGCAGGAGTTGTCAACTGGTGGGTCGGGACCCAAAAGTGGCGAATGTTTGCCTGGTTCTGTTCCTTGGATAAATCACATGTTTTACCTTCTGAGATCCAAACTACACAAATTTTAATTAAAAAATCTGATTTGTTTAAAATTTTAAAGTTGGTGGTGGGTCCTGAGGTTGAAAAACTCTGATCTAATGTACTGTTAAACTTGTCAACATTTAGTTTGGGTTTGTTGCAGGTTGCAGGAGGTTGATTGTAGTCCTCATGTGTTCTATCTTGTGTAACAGTTAGAGGATAACACAAGAGAAAACAAGAGGTCAATTATGGAGACACAGAAGTAATGACCATACCATATTATTAAAACTGTTAACCCTTTTTCTGCGTTACTCCCTCTGTAATTTTCTTCACCCTTTCCGTCTCCTCTATCTCTGTAATCTCCATGTACACGGGGGTCTGGATTTTTAGCATGAAAAGTGTTCTAGTCTCACCTGTACTGACAGCAGGCAGAATATTATCTGCACTAATGACCATCTCCCATTGACGATATTCTGACGACAGAAGTGTAGCTATAACGGTCTGTTCTCAATTATAAAAATGTTCACTTAAACAACAAATCTGCTCGACTCTGTCACAAAAGCAGATGAGCGTTTAGATTTCCTGAGAGTACCTGAAATGCATCAGAAATGATTACCGGTAATTAGGCCTCCATTGAATAAAAAGAAGCATTTTAAAAGTAATTTTCTTTGTCTAAGTAAGGACAGACCAGACAAAGCTTGACTTTATATTCCTTACAAAACCTGCACAATGATATTGTTATTTCTGTTAAATTAATTCCTGTTAATTGCAAGTAAATCACAAGAAAATTGGTTTCTTTTTCGGGCTCATCCAACTGGTCATCTCTTTGTCTCTGGTTGTTTCTCTATTTGACCATCTATGCTTGCAGGAATCTGTTGTGTTAACAATATTTCTGGACTTCCTAACAGGAGCAGAATCACACCATAGTGCAGCAGTAAAAAGTCTTGTGACCTTTGGCAATTTTCAAACCTTTAGCAACATTTTGGGAACTTATCTTTTGTGACTAACCAAGACCCCAAGATAAAATGGCAGATAATCATTAGAAATTAGAGGATAAATAATATATGATAATAAGTAAGCAACAACAGTGGAACCCAGTCCTCGGTGTTAGCCCTACAGGTTGTATTACACGGATATGAGCTGTCAACACCTCATTTGAGATGCTAATGCTCTGACACACTAATGAGTCCTCGGCTGCACCCAATTGTTATTCATGAAGCATCCACGTTTAGAATCAATTATATTTGGTGAGAAGGACATCAGAACTGATAAAGTGCCAAAGTGACATCTTGTCTTGAGTTCTGAAATAAAAACATAGAGCTGTATGTTGAAGTAGGATTGTTCTACCATAATGGAATCATTTCAGCATGCTTTCAATCTCCATGGCAATTAAATTGCTGCAAATAAAGTTTGCCAAACTGTATAAGACGTGTGACTTGCTACTAACAGTAAAGCTGCCTCTAACTGGAGACAGATGGACGTTCTGCAACTGAAAAGGAACATGGCAGTCTGTGCCCATTAAGAAATCCTGAATCTGATCTTAGCTAAAACTTAATCAAATTGGACTGGTCATCCTCAGTGCTAAAAGCCGCTGTAGGCAGCTGTACAGGTTTGTGAAGATCACAAAGCTGTTTGTGCATCCAGGTGATGTTATGAACCCATGTATGTCAGCTTGTAGTTTTCCATTGTGTTTCAAACAGGAACACTCTGATTGTGTTTAACTAAACATGAAGAACACAATGGAATAAATGGCATGGAAATGCATGAATCAGATTTGAAGGGAGGAACACTCAGAGCATTAATAGAAGTAGGACTAAAAGAAAAATCATGTGAGGGGCTTAACTGTCACTTTAGTCTCTTAATATTGTGGGGGTTTGTCTTTTGGATTAAATTTGGATAAGATGATTAAACAAAACCATTGTTCTTAGACCAAAAAGCAAGCTAAGGAACTACACTTGTTTCAAAATAGTTCACAGTAGCAGTCGAAGACAAGAGTTTGATCTACAGTAATTGACCAAAAGGTGTGCAACATATATTTGATATAATAAAACCAGAGAAGCAGCTTGTCTGTGCAGCTGAAAGCTGAAAGGAGACAAATCATTATGAAGGAGAGTGAAGCAGACCCCAGACTCTCTCAGCAAAACACTGCTGATGCTCAGCACTGGAAGTGTACTCCCACACACTCTCCACTCCATTCCAATATATCAGCTGAGTCCACTCAGTCAGTTATGGCCAGGAGTGGGAATAAAAAAGGGGCAAAACAATCAAATAAAAGTCATAAGTCATCTGCTACTACACTGCTGCGTTGTTCCCACTTGATCCCTCCTCGAAATGGAACACTAAATACCTTTTATGTATGTGGGCCCCTCAGCAATAAAACATAGAACCTGCTCGCTCAACATTATTAGGACTTTATTTAGAGCTTACATTTTCAATATGCGAAGAGTACGAGTACATAGTCAATATAAGCTATGCACATACAGAATAACAACCTGAGATGCAAGCATGTGCATGGGATCATATATTCGCTGAGGGGTTCTGCACGGTACAAATGAGCAGATACGTGCATTGGCTTTCCCACCTTTAACACATTTGAAATTACCTTAGTGACTGCCATGATCAAATGAAATATCATAGCATCTTTAACATCTTCATGAAGTTTACAATGAGAGATACATCTATCAAATGAGATCAGCATTCCCCCGTTTATCTGCTAAGGCACAAACACTGCGCATACAAAACAAAATGTTCAGGTCTGTGGCAATTTTCAAAAACACTGGACATACAAGCCAGACCGTTCAAGAGTGTGTTCTTTTCACCAACACAGCAAATGTTTAAATGCATTTTTATAGCACGCTTTCAGAATAGAACAAACCTTATGTTCTCCTCTAGTACTGCCAAATGTCTCCCCCTTTGCACTTTACCGGACATGGCTGTTAGTTCAATTAACCAAAGCAGTCCATGTTGTTTGTTTAATATTTTATAAAAATATCACCAAATGGCACTTACAACACAGACAAGGCCAAGAGGTCCAATTCAGTATGAAGTGAGAAAACACATTCACCTTTAAGTCAAAAAGCCTACGAGTGCCTTAACACCTCTGACACATCTGCTTTGTTCAGATTCATATCATGAAATTGTACATCATTGCATTTTTTCCTTGGGTCTTTTGTGTTCACACTGCAATATTGTTAATATACAGTATGTCCAAACAACCTAATCAAAGGGGGCAATGTCCCCTGTTTCACAACAATTTCATATCATATCAATTTTATATCAATTTCATCTGAGGCAAGCCTCAGATTATGCATCACTTAAGCCTTTATAAAATTATAAAAGTGTTCATGAACAGGGATAAGGAACAAAAACTTGTTTTCGTGTTAGGCTCAAAAGGTTTTTAATTCTGCTGTATTCTGCTTTAACAAAGGCCTCTTTTGACTCACTATTTGAGCCAGCCTCAAGAGGCCATTTAAGGAACTGCAGCTTCAAGCACTTCCATGTTGGTTGCTTTTTTCATCCCTGGAGGATTCTCACTGGTCTTAATCCCTCAACACATGTTGGTTTATTAAAAATAAACTATTGCTTGTACTTTTTCAGCTGTGACTATATACTTGAAGCACTGAAGAAGAAAACACCGTCAACAGTCCAAGATGTTTGGCTTAAACATGGTGGCACTTTTCCCTTTTGTACCAAGTCAACTTTGATGCAGGCTATCTATTCTCACTCTGAAGGCTTTGACTTTTATATTCCAGCAGGTTTATTATTTCATTTTAATGTGTTTTCTTTCTTCTTCTCTTTACCATGTGTTCCCCCCTTTACGAGAGTGCTTTTATCTATCTGAACCAAACAAATGGATGTCGGTGTCCATTATGCCAGGTGAACAAAGACATGCAAAAAAAAAAAAAAGCAAATATATTTTAGACAATAAGAGGTAGAAAATGACATGATGCAATGACTAGAGTCATTATTATGTGGTGGTGTAGAAGTTATTGTGCCGCACTTTACTTAAAAGACTCCTGCTATCAAATATTTTCAGGGATTTCATTATTTTCATATTTTGCTCCCTGCTGTCTATCATTCTCTTAAACACACACAC
Source organism: Labrus bergylta (assembly GCF_963930695.1). Taxonomy (NCBI): domain Eukaryota; kingdom Metazoa; phylum Chordata; class Actinopteri; order Labriformes; family Labridae; genus Labrus; species Labrus bergylta. Next base: position 9,981,508 of record NC_089201.1, on the reverse strand, counting down.
ACACACACACACACACACACACACACACACACACACACACACACACACACACACACACACACACACACACACACACACACACACACACACACACACACACGGTTCTTCTTCATTAAGTTCATCTCATTTAATTGTTTTAGCATGAATGGTTTTGTTTTTCTCAGTTTTCTCCTTCATGAACTTGTCACCGTGTTTTATCAGATCGTGCTTCGCAGCGTTGTTTGGATCAGCAAGTCAATCAAAAGATCTAACTGTTCGACACCCACGCATTCCACAAGTTAGTCACCGCCACCCACCAGGTCTGACTAATAGAGGCTCCTTCTCAGCTTTTCACTTCAGATCCTTACACCAAACCAGCAGCAGAAACAAGAATAACATCAAACAGGACTGAGGTCATGTACCTGTCACTCAATTAAGTTTAGATGGCTCACGTTGGAGAGGAAAAATTAGCTTACTATCTCATTGAAGGTTCAACTGAAAGGCACTGGAACCCCAAAACCACCCTGGATGTCTGCATCCTCAGCAGACGATATGTGTTGATGCTGTATACTAACATTAAATCAGCTGAGAGGAACTTTTATTTTGTATTAGCAGCTCCAGTGAACAAAAGCAATACGTCTAGGATTAAAACATCATGATCTGACTTAGTGTCATGTATTTGTCTATGAAGCTTTTAAATGCTCTCCTTTTGAACCAGATTCTGCAGTATAAACAGCAGGGAGGTTATGGTGTCAATGTAAAATTAAGAACTCTAACATGAAGACAAGAGTCAAGTTTCGTTTTAGTATTTTTGTTGCACCATAATTAGACCACCTCCAAGAGAATCGGTTGCTTGGTAATACTTGATAGAGGTGAAGTTATCCTAGTTTAACAGCAAGGTAGAGCTGTACAGAAAAAACAGCATGAATGTTAGGTTAAATTCACATTTTTTACTGTAATTTCAACTATGATCAATGTCCCACAGTTATTCTTAAAGATGTCATATATTTACAGTTTTTTCCAATTGCTAGCATACTAAAATGACATGCATAGCACAATTATTTAAACTGACACACAGAGAGCAAAACCTCTTCTCAAGTCTGCAAAAGTCTACACATTTTCTGCTTTACACACATTTTGCAATTCAAAATGGCACTTTTTAAATGCACCGAACACGGTTCTCTGCATAAGACACTACATGAGTTAATTGGCCAATGTATGTGCCACCTGGCCAAACACCTCAATCGTTAATTGTTATCACTTCAATCAGGAAGTAAGCACTATGAAAAGACAACAAGTGAGCACCTTTTTCGAACTATTTTAGTATTATAGCAAAGCATATTAAAGATGAGAGTGCTTTTCATTATGCCCGACAGTGTGTACTTGGTCAGACAAAAATCTGGTAATATGAATGAAGTGTGTGCCATTTGGTGCAAACGTTTGATTTTGTTAATGCTATTTTTGGTTGCAGTGCTTCATTTTGCAGGTTATATGAGGTATTTTGCAGTTTGGGTGTGTGGTTTTGTGAATTGTGTTAAGTATTTTTATAAAACCAGCCTAGTTTGCAAAATTGTGTTTTAGCAATTTGAAAAAACTGTAAGAACGCAGCTGAGCTTTTATTTTTTTTGTCGCTACGAAAAAGGGCTAAAAAGAAAAAGGTTTGGAACCACCATGATACAGTCCCTTTTCTGTTATCTCGTATAGCAAAGCCCCACCGGTGCACCTGACCACACCTCATTATCAGACCAACACACTCATTTGCGCCTATGTGGGCGCAATTAATTTGCTCTTTTACACAATGTGAGCGCTGGGCGTGAAATTGACCACTGTGTCCATTAAGAATAGTAACACGTGCACTGAAAGAGCTGCTTCACTTTGTCCTGGGTGTGACATACGACCCAGAGGTGCAAGTATTAGAACTGGGGCTTTAAATCTATAGGTAAAATCTCCTTTTGTTACTGTATGTTCAAGACACCACTTAATTGTAATTGTGAATTCAAAACATGCTTTTCTTATCAAACTCGCAGTTAGATGGCCCTCCACTCGACTGCTGATCCACAGCCACAAGACAGCAATAGATTACCTCTAGTGCCAGTTTCAGACTACGTAATGAAAATTCTTAGAAATTAAATGGCAGTTGAGCATAACATTTTTTTGTGTTTCTCAGTGTAGGAATCACTCTGGAAGACAACCAGAGCAGCCTTGTCTCGTCTAGTTTGCCAACTCCTATGATGTGTTGTTCAACATGGGCGCAGCGCTCTTGTCCACCTGCCAACAGTAAACATGATGAGATGAAAGATTAATCATTTTGTTGCTGATGTGAAGGGAAACTGTCAACTCCTCATGCTTTTTTTCTCTCACATATGAAGGTGTGTGAAAGATGATGATCTAAGCTTGGACATGATCCTGCCCCCCTAAAACATAAATATACAACTTATTTGCAGTATCATTCCTGAAGGAAACATAATGCAAAATTAATTATTTCTTTTTTTAACACAATGAAAACATGTTCTGATTAACATATTCAGCAAGGTGCAAACATGTATTTTTGTGTGGGTTTGGGGGGTCCATCCATCCCATCCATTTTCATCCGCTTATCCGAGGTCGGATCGCTGTGGCAGCAGGCGCAGTCAGTCAACCCAGACTTCCCTCTCCCCAGCAACACTTTCCAGCTCCTGGGGGATTCCGAGGCATTCCCAGGCTAGACGGGACATATAATCCCTCCAGCCTATTCTGGGTCTGACCCGGGGTCTCCTCCTAGTTGGGCGTGCCTGGAAAACCTCTAAAGGGAGGCGTCCAGGAGGCATCCTTAACAGATGCCCAAACCACCTCAACTGACTCCTTTAGATGCGGAAGAGCAGCTGCTCTATTCTGAGCTTCCTCTGAACTGCTTGTATCCGCAATCTCATTCTTTCAGTCACTACCCATAGCTCATGACCATAGGTGAGGGTTGGAATGAAGATCAATCGGTAAATAGAGAGCTTTGCATTCAGGCTCAGCTCCCTCTTCACCACAACGGTCCGGCACAACACCTGCATTACTGCTGACGCCGCGCCAATCCGTCTGTCAATCTCACGCTCCATCCTACCCTCACTCGTGAACAAGACCCTGAGATACTTGCACTCCTTCACTCAGTGCAATGACTCCCCACCCAGAGAGAGCAATCCACTCTTTTTCGGCAGAGAACCATGGCCTCGGACTTGGAGGTGCTAACCCTCATCCCAGCCACTTCGCACTCGGCTGCAAACCACCCCACGAGATTTTGAGGTCCCCAAACTGGAAACCCTCCTCCCCCCGGCTGCTCTTTGAGATCCTGTCCATGAAACTCACAATCAGGACCGGTGATAAAGGGCAAGCCTGGCGAAGGCCAACCCGCACCGGGAACGTGTCTGACTTTGTGCCGAGGAGGTGGATACAGCTCCCACTTTGGTCACACAGGGATCGGATGGCTCATAAGAACAGCCCAAAGACCCATATTCCCGCAGTACCCCCCCACATGATCCCCCGAGGGACATGGTCAAAAGCCTTCTCCAAATCCACAAAACACATGTAGACTGGATTTGCAAATTCCTATGCCCCGCCCAACAAGCCTTGCGAGGGAAAGAGCTGGTTCACTGTCCCACGGCCAGGACGGATCCACATTGTTCCTCCTGTATCTGAGTACCAACAATCGGCCGGAGACTCCTTTCCAGCACCCTAGAGTAAGCTTTACCCGGAAGGCTGAGAAGTGTGATAACCAAATAATTGGAGCACACTCTCCGGTCCCTGTTTTTGTAAATGGAAACCACCACACCGGCTATGTATTCTGAACTGCTGGAGCCTTCCTCTCTGTGACCTGAAGTCGCAGAGAGGAAGGCTCCAACACAGCGGAAAACTCCAACACAGCGGCGCTCAGCCAAGGAAAGAGTCCAGCCCCTCTTCAGGAGTTTGGTTCCAGAACTGATGCTATGCGTCGAGGTGAGCCCAACTATCTCTAGCTGGTAGCGTGCCTCTTCCCACACCAGCTCCTTCCTCGCTAGAGAGGTGACGTTCCACGTCCCCAGAACTAGTCTGCGTTGCCAGGGATTAGCAAGCCCAGGCCTCCGCCTAAGCCTGCCACCAGGCTTGTCATGCACCTGCTCCCTATGTCTCTCCCTGCGGGTGGTGGGCCTACAGGGAGGCGGTTCCATGTTGTTTTTTCGGGCTGAGCCCGACCTGGCCACATGGGTTAGTGGCTGCTGGAATGTATATCTCAGCTCATTAGCTTGATGCTCACACATTCTGGAAAATGCCATGCACCTGGCTCACAGAATAAGCATCCCTTTGCGTTAATTTTTACTCATACGTACATTTTTCCTACGCCATCAAAGCTCCTACAGTGTCCTTTGTATTGAAGAGGAGCAACGCGCTAATCATTTTATAATTTGCTTCCAAGGCCGGAATCACGCCCCCAATCAGTAACATTAGACACATAGAAGGACTTAAATATACATTATTATTGCGGATTATACATTTTACGTAACTACTTAACCGTTTTTACCTTTTTAAATTGTACATGTACATATATATTTTAAGCTAATTAGAAAATATAGTATACAGTTAAGTCTGTAATTCTCCCTGTGGGGAGTGGTGGGGCAGCCCCTCAGCGCCCTCTGCTGACCAGCTATCAAAACACAGATCCACAAAAAGCCTTCTTACTATGGCAGTACTTTTATGATAATAAACGCATTAAAGTATTTTAAGTAAGTTTCACTCCAAATAAGATTTTTCTTTATCTTCATTTAAGTGTCTGTAAACCTTCTGATATTGGAATTTTGTTACTACACACTTTGATTTCTGCTAGGATTTACATCATTGTTGAGTTTTAATTGTGAATGTCACATTTTTTCCTGCAAGAGATGATGATCTAATTTGGGTTATGGATGTTCAGCATTTTCTGGAGGTCGAGTTCCAAATTATAAATCACTAGCGCACACTTTGGAGCCATCATTCAGCATTGTATTTAAAGCTTAGAGAATTACAGTACAAGTAGCATTTCAGCTAACATAACAATAAAGAAAACAAACCCTAACCCTAACCCTTCCAGCAGTGGTATGGTGCTGGGTATATAGTCTATATTTCAGTCTCCGTGTGGTATACGCACAAATCCCCTCTGAATCACACCAATAATTGATTGAAAATATTTAGTAGTAAGCTGCATTATTTTCCTATGGATGGTGAAGGGATGAAGGGACTCTGTCTCTAACTGGCTACACACTAACTTAATATGCAAGAGTAGTCTTACACTTCATTGTTTATAACAGAGGCCGTTTATACTCTGCTGGGCGGGGGACTTAAACATTTGCAGGAAAAATTAAGGGAACGTATACCCACTTCCTTAGACACCACTAAACCACTACTCACCAGTGACCGTCTGCTGTCTCCTCCAATCCACAATGACAGTGTGACTGATTGTCACATGCTGTTGTTATGTGCTAAACTTGATGTGCCACTTCCTTGCACAGCCCTGAGAAGTATGCCTTAACATCAAAAATGAGATGACTTATTCATAGTTCATGTTTATTTTCAATCAGATGTAAATGCTAAATGAGACTCTCAGCTTTGATATAAAAATGCATATATGTACTACGCGAAGCCAAACTTGAGGCTTGAAGGATGAACAGTTGAGCTGTGTGATAGTTTTCCTATCACACAGCTCGTAGTTTTATCTCAGCCTCTTAACTCTGCTCACCTCACCTTGATGTGGTTGCCATGGAGGGTGATTATAAAAAGTAACTGTTAAAGCTTGACACCGATATCCCTGTTCTGTCTTCAGATGTCTTTTTTTCACACTCTTTGAGCCATCATTATGTGTAATCAAAAGCTCCCCTGTGATCTCAGCCCCTGCTGAGACAGAGACCCTTGCGACTCACTCGGTGTCACTGCGATTCTCACTGCGATTCTCTCTCTTCCAAATGTCAAAGCCATCATCGCCCACACAGCATGCCACATTATATAGAGGTATGCGCCATATGTACTGTACACTGTATAACATAGGCGAAGTAACTGAAGTAATTAAGTAGTTTCTTCACTCTTCATCATTCTGGTCGAGAAAGAGAACAGATTGGAGAGAGGAGTCGAGACAATGAAGCCAAGTCTCAAAGGAAATAAATGAGAACACTTTGCAGCAAAGTCCTTTTTGTGAAATCTCAATGAATCACCAAGTACATGAGCAAATAAACAATTTGATACCACTGAGACCACAGCAGAATATGTGAAAACTTCTTTTTACTCTCTTCTCAATAAATGTTTTACTGTAATAACTGTTGCGTTCATTACCTCCATGATAATGGAGTTATATAATTATGTTGTGATCAAGTGTCATGTGATTCTGTGGCAGCCTATCACTGCACACAATGTCTAAAAATACCACCAAAAAACCTTCAACCACAGCTCGCCATTGTCTCTGACAAATGAAATCAATGAGCGACTTTTTACACAGACCACTCACAGTGAAGAGAATCATTAGACACCTGCTGTGTTTGAATGAACAGGCACTGTTCCTTTACCATGAAGCAAACTCTGACTTTATTTTTCTCACTTTTAGAATAAAACTCAAGTAAAGAATGCATCACTCCTCTTTTGAAAATATTTTAAAGATGTGTAGGCCTTATTCACCATTCCTCCCGCTTAGAGGGTTTTCCACCAAACATGACTGCCTTAAGATGTTAAATCAAGAGGGATTTCAGATTTGACGTGGGCAGCCTGTTTCTCTCTGATACACATCAAAGCAAGGTGACGGAGAGTTTTCTGTGCTAAGTTTAATTTCTGCTACATACTTATCTTTAATACATCTGTCATTTTAACATCACAATGGTTTTAAATTTACATTTAAAATACACACAAAGTTTTCAAAAATACTAGATATGTTTTCTGCTTAATTGTGGACAAAATGATGAACTGACAACATTTTTCATCCAAACACTCAGATTATATCTGTTACATCATTGTACCTTTTTGGCATTGTTTATGATGAATTAAAGCCATTGAAACCTAAAATCACAATAGCCTCCTATCCAGGTTATTTAGGCTGTTATGGATCCCCTATTAGGCATTTAAAAAGCAATCAAAATTAGTTTCAATCCAAGTTGAAATATTGTCACCTAGTGTTCTGATAATTTTCCTGATGCTTGTTTGTGCTCAGATATAAAACCAATCATGAGGACAGATATATTTGGTATTTTTCACCCAGAACGAGCTTCGTCTGTGCTATCCCATCATGTCTAGGCTGCAGATGCAAAGTCATTCTTTTTCGGCTGCAAGTTTTTCTGGCCATTTGATCAAGTTTTGGCAGAGGTTACTGTGTGTTATTGTGTAAAAATTATTAATATTACGGCCCCAGCTTCAACAATCTCTTCAGCATCTCTTGAATGTCATGATTTACTCTTGTTTAGTTTTCTGTTTCATTTTGTAGTTCTTGCCTCGAATTTTATTTGTCTTGTTTGACTTCCTCCCATTTTCCCTCCATTCTGTTTGCGCTCATCAGTTTCACACCTGTGTTTGATTTGCTCCCAGTATTTAATTCTCTGTGTTACTTTCCTTCCTGTGTCAGTTCATCATCTAACTTGCCTTCTTTCCAGTGTTTCTCCTTGTAAAGGACTGGAAGTATGCCTTGCCATAGCGAGGCCAGGGAGGCAAAAACTAAAAGTTACTTTTTCCAATGTCCAAAGAAAATCCAAAGCAATACAAATCACTAAGAGCCACAAGCAGAAACATTGGAATGAAGGCAGGTTTGACGACAAACTGACACAGAAGGGAGACTAAAAGCACTGGGGGGAATCGAACACAGGTGAGAAACTGATGAGTGCAATCAAAGTGAATGGGAAACACACAAAGGGAGGAAGCAAAATTGGGAAAAACAAGAAAAACAGGAAACACTAAAGTTCAATAGAAAACTCAAGAATATAACAGTAACAATACACACAAGGAGTGAGAAACACAACCGACGCAAAATACAACAGAAAACACAAATAAACAAGGACAAACAAACCATTAAGAGTAAATCATGATATTAATGACCAGCTCCTTTTTCAGGTTTTTATAGTTGTTTAGTCAGGGACAAAAGTTTCTAACACTGACCTTTTACTTATCTGCAAACAAACCCTCTCTTTCTATAGCAGAGGAGGTTTAACTGATGTGGTTTGTTTATAATGTCCCCCAATTTGAGTCTCTGGTCTCTGCTCCAAAGGAGACCTCATTTGAACTCCAGCTCCTTAAGCGGCTCCGAGCTCCTGAAAATGTTTGTATATTATCCATAATGGTTCCATATGAAGACAAAAAAGTCAGAAGCAGTTGACGAGGGATCTCATTTATAAAACAGCTCTAAATTCTGTCTTACGAATGAAATTTAAAATGTGCTAAAGTACAAGAAAATCCGTATTTATCAAACATGCGGACAGCGATCGTCAGCACATGGGTAATCAGTGTTGCTAAATCCCACATGGTATTAACCAGAAGGCTCGTGCATGTACGGTGACATTTGCATTCAGAGACGCCTCCAATTAACCATGTAAGGTAACAACACATCCCTTTTAAAACCACGGCCCGCATTCACAAACATTCTGAGAATCCTCTCCTACAGCGGGGTACGCACTACAAGATAATCGGCCCGATTCCCCCCTTCCAACGAAAGTCAGCAAAGGCCCGACTATCTGATGTTCCAAAGATTATCTTGCCAGATTCTCCTGTGGTGTGAGAGTGATTTTAACCTCCCCATCTGCCCGGAAGACGATCGGGGCCGTCCCGATTTGAAATCATAAACATTAAACATGTTCAATATTTACGATCGGAAGTCCTGTGGTGTGGGGAGAACACCGAGGACGGCCGAGCACGGACTCTGTGAATTGTCACGTGGAACAGAACAATAGCCATTATGGAAACTAGCTGACTGAAGCAGGAAACACAACAAACATTACCATGGTGACAACAGCAATTGCGAAGCATAAAGTTAAATGGATGTCATGAATTCAGGACCAACTTGTTGATTTGTGGCAACAACACGAGTTATATACAACGTGTCCTGTAAAACAAACCACAATCCAACAGACAAGGAAAGGAATTCGACCAAAATGTTTACCGTAATGGATGTACCAGCTAGCCACATTTAACTTGCCTGTCATGTTTGTTTACTTTTAAGTCGAGTTTGACCGCGTGAGATTACACGTTGTGATAGTCAAGACTCTGGTTGTCGGCAAATTAATCGCATAGTGTGTGGTGTCCTGAGTTGATCGTCTCGTTGCACACCACACACTATGAGATCTGAACTGTTAATCAGTCAGGAATGTTTTCATGTGTGGGGTCTCTCATGTTATCAAAATCGTGTCGTGTGTACCAGGCTTAATTTATCTTAAAAAAATCCTACCAATGATTTTTAGCCTAGGAGTGACTGAGGAACATTCTCAGAGCAACTCTGAGCAAGGAAGAGACCGAAACTTTAATCTTAGTGAGGAGGCGTGGTCAACCCTGTTGCGTGTGATAATTTGTAAGACTTACTTAAGTATATAGCCTACAAAATGTTTTATATCACATCACTTGTGCAGCAGCTTCTTCACATGCTGATCGCTATATCAGCAGGTAAAGAGCCTTAATTAGTGATTGGATGCCCCTGTGGAGGTGACCACATGTAGAGAAACTCAACATGCATGTCTCCCTTTGTACTGAAAAAAGTCATAGGCCCTTTTCCGAATAGCCACAGTTCAGTATGGAGTGCATACTTCAGTAGGGAGTTTCAGTATACTGAACTTTTGTGGTCATTCAGTATGCATTTTTTGAGTCCGCCTCAGTATACTGAATATTTCAGCATGGATACTAACTTCCGGGTTTCATGCAGTATGGATCAGATGCGTGCTTTCAGGAAATGAATTGTATTTTACCACCCACAATGCTGTGCACAGTTAAACGTAAATCGTCACTTCACGTGCGCCTCCAAATCAAAACAAACGAGCGTGGATTAATTTAATCAATTTTTAATCTAGAGTTAAAGTCCCGACTGAAATCGCTACTTTTAATTAACAACAGAAAATGTAACAAATGTCTGCATTATTAGAAAACCTTTCCCCTCTAATAAAATAATGATTTAATTTGATTTCTATTTAAATGCTTTATTGGTTTATTTTATATTCTGTATATTACTGTTTTTCATTTGTACTGTCCTTTATGTACTGTATGTTATTTAGTTATTTAATCTGTTCTTTAATTGATTTACATTGTGATATATATATATTTTTTTTACCTGACTGTATATGCGCATTACTCCTCTTGAATAAAGAGGACAAAAAAAACAAAAAAAACAAAAAAAACAAAAAAACAGGTGGATGCGGCCAGTTCGGGAACCACAAATGACGCCACTTCCTTACTGAATGAATCAGACAAAGTAGGAACAAATATCGGCCTACTGTGCGTGCCTACTGAATAGTAGTTACTAACAGTAGACAGCACGGATAGTAGGTACTGCCTACTGAAAGACTGAGTAGGTACTTGGCAATTCGGATGCACCCATAGGCTGTTTTCGAAGCCGCGTACTACATACTACTATCTAACTCAGTATGCAGTATATACTGTATACTGCATACTGAGTTCAACAGTAGTATGACTGCCAGTAGTCGGTTATCTTGTAGTATGCTTGGCACGGTTAAACTGGTTTCCAGTCCTGGAATGTGAAAGTAAACAACAGCCCATCTGGAGGGAATTAACATATTAAAATAAAACAAGTCTACAATCTCTCATATATTCTGTCATTTATACACAATGCCCTGGGTTGAAATATGATTGGCATGTTATTAAAATTGTAGTATACTTTTCAGACATTCAGGTTTAACTTTTACTCAGCTGTGAATAATTTGTAGTAATAGATCAAGCCAAGGACCCTGTAATTGCAGCTGCTTGTCCAGCTGTGGCACATGCACTGTACAGTCTAAAAGGTAGGCAATTCTGAGGTGGTAAGACATATAAATATATGAACATGTCATATTTGTTATTGGTTCATGCCCATAATGTGACAAGATATTCAGTCACCGCCACTGACGAGTTCAAAAAGCTGCGCTCTGGCATTTTGATCTCTGACCTGGCACTTTGCATTGTGGGAAACAGTATGCGAGGTAGACTGGTCGGATGCATACTGTACATTTTTCCCGAATCAGTATGACATCCGGGTATTTTTGGCATACTGCAGATCTCGCATACTGCATACTGCATTTTGGCCACATCAGTATGTACTAGTAGTATAGTATGCAGTTTCGAAAACAGCCAGAGGCAGGAAGAAACACTACATGAAACACTGAAGACACAGAGAAACTCAAGAATGTAACAATATACACTAGAACAAAGAGAGACAAGGATGAGACATGACCAAATAAAACAGGAAACACTGAAGAATAAACTAATAAACAATCAACACTAAGAAACATTCATTTACAGAAAAACAAGGGAAACAAGCAACACCAGGGAAGAATAAGAAACTTTAAACAAGAAAATCTAAATTCTGAAAACACAAAATACAAAACCAGATCAAACCATGAAACCACGACTCTGTTGCACAACCGACACAGTCTTACGAAACATTATTTAGAATTTTGATCAACTTGACCACAAAAGAGTTTTGAAACGGTTCAGTTTACATCGGGGGCATCTGCCAGAAGGTAGAGGCTTATACTCAGAGTGGAGGTCAGACAACAATCTCTGTTCCAGTCTGAGAAAAGACTGCTCGTTGGCTGTAGGGAGAGACCTCTGCACTAGACGAGCAAGTTTAGATTTTAACTGTACCCCGCTGACATACCATTCCTGAGTATACTCTCCAAGACGGCCTGATAAAACAAAAACATGATCTGATGGTCAACACCAAACACGCTGAGTCTATGTAAGAAGTACAGCCTTTGCTGTAAACGAGAACACAAATGACTAACATGACTTTTCAAGCTGAACTGGTTATCAAAGTGTACCTGACCTGGCTGACCTGGTTGTTTCTTTTGTCATGGATAAAAACAGGGGATCCAGCACCATCTCCTCTGTTTTAAATACATATACAACAAGGTAGTTAGCATCACACCACTGAACACAAGTCTGTAGCTCAGTGAAATATGATGAGGGGTCCATGTCCTGGTACAACAGACTGACAATGGCAGTGTCGTCTGAAAACTTAAAAATTACCAGGGAGGCTGCTAGTGCAATCATGAGTATATAGAGTAAAGAGAACAGGAGGACTTACACAGTCATGTGGTGCTCCTGTGCTGATAGATTTTGAATCTAATCTGAGTGTGTTAGTAACCCTGACAGAGTTCTCTGAGACTCTGAGTTCTATTTGTTAAAAAAGAATAAAACCATTTGATAATAAAAGGATTAACAGTCATCCGGGCTAGCTTCCTTATCAGCAAATGAGGCTGCAATGTATTAAAGGCAGAACTAAAATCAATAAACAACAAATGTGCATAGGCCTTAGGGTCTTCAAGGTGTTTTAAAGTCAGATGATCGTCTGTGCCCTGCCCCTGTCTTTAGGCGAACTGGAGTGGACCTAACTCAGAGCTTACTTCTGCTTTCAATAATGACATCACATATTTTTCAAAACAGAGGTTAACCAAGGGGCAACCTCCGGTCTCGAAAAATGAAGCCAATGCGGAAGTTAAAAAAACTGCAGTTCCTCAAGGTTCCGCTTGAGGCTGGCTGTAGAAGCGCCGGAAGTGCCATAAGCCCACAGCCAAAAAAGCCAGTTTTACCAACAAAAAAAAGTCGCCACCTGGATTTAACTAAGCAAATAGGTAAGAGTCTCCCATTGGATAATAACTGCATGGGCGATTATCTTTCAGCTGGTAACAAGTTATTTAACCCCAACTGATGCAATGAGTAGCTTCTCATTTCTTAAACTACTATGTTGAAAGACCCATCCTGTGGTCGTGGGAAAGATGTTAGTCTGATTGAGAAGGGTCAAATCATTGGCATGCATCAGGCAGAGAAAACATCTAAGGAGATTGCAGAAACTACTAAAATTGGGTTAAGAACTGTCCAATACATTATTAAAAACTGGAAGGAATATTTACTTTTTGGGTGGCTGTGGCTCAGTTGGTAGAGTCGTCGCCTCTCAACCGGGAGGTCGAGGGTTCAATCCCCAGCTGAGCAACGTGTCCTTGGGCAAGACACTTAACCGGTGGCGGTGTATGAATGGGATTAGTTACTTCTGATGATACTACATAGCGATCACTACCATCAGTGTGTTAAAGGGTATGAATGGGTGGGTGTGACAGGCGGTGTAAAAGCGCCTTGAGTAGTCGGAAGACTAGAAAAGCATTATATAAGCTCAAGTCCATTTACCCTGTTCCAGAGTGATCAGGGTAAGAAGAGAGGCAGATGAAGTGATGCACCCATCATGCATAGTGCCTACTGTACAAGCCTGTGGGGGCAGTGCTATGATCTGGGGTTGCTGCAGTTGGTCAGGTCTAGGTTCAGCAACATTATGTGCCCAAAGAATGAGGTCAGCTGACATGAATATACTGAATGACCAGGCACAGACATATTCCAAGATTCCAGGATTCACCGGGCTCAAATTGTGAAAGAGTGGATCAGGGTGCATGAGACATCATTTTCACACATGGATTGGCCACCACAGAGTCCAGACGTTAACCCCATTGAGAATCTTTGGGATGTGCTGGAGGTGACTTTGCGCAGTGGTCTGACTCTCCCATCATAAATACAATTTATTGGTGAAAAATTAATGCAACACTGGATGGAAATAAATCTTGTGACATTGCAGAAGCTTATATAAACAATGCCACAGCGAATGCATTCCGTAATCAAAGCTAAAGGCGGTCCAACAAAATATTAGAGTGTGTGAGCTTTTTTTTTGGTGGCCAGGCAGTGTATTTACAGTCTATGAGGTTAACGCGACAGGTCTTTAGTCATTATGTTCAGTTGGACAAGACATTTTAGGAATAGGAATGATGGTGGATTTTTTTTCCAGAGGTCAGGGACTGTGTGCAAATCCACAGACTGCTGAAATACAGGACACCAAGCTGGAGTGAGCTCCTCTGCACAGATCTTGAGAAGAAGAGCAGGGATGCCATCTGGGCCTGTGGATTTCCTCCTTCCTACCTGACTTAAAAGTGACTGAATTCTGTGAGGGTCAACTACCAGCCTGGGGCAAGGTTCAGTAGTTGAGACAGTCTGTAGCAAACGATTGCGTTCCAAAGAAAAGTCCTGTGTTTCAAAACTGAGAAAAGAGTAATTGAGTTTATTTGCTTTATTCAGTTTGTCATTTGTTATCAGGCGTTTCCTACCTGTGGTCATGTTTGTGGCAGCTTTCATTGAGTCCCACAGTTTTTTTCATTGAAATGAAACTTTGTTCCAAAATATCTCTGTGCTTCCTCCTTGCATCCCTTAGCATCTGATCAAGTTCTTCTTGCACAGTTTTCAAGCCAACTTTATCATTGTTTCTAAAAAAACTTTCATACCCATTCCCAAAACAGGAACACAACATCCTGTGTCACCCTTTTCTTAAAAAGGTAACAGTGAAGCCTGAATAAAAGAATCAGAAGCTGCAGTGTCACGCAGTATTCTGATTGGCATTTTATCTTCACTCCCCACAAGAAAGAAACGTGAACATCTGAAACATAAGGTAAAAAAGATTTTAGTTCCCCGGATAAAACGTTTTCCTGTTTATGACCAAATTCCCTCTGCACTGTCGGTAAATTTAGCAAGCACACAGCAAGACAAGCCCCCTTTGGCTGCCTCACAGGCCCACTCTTGGACTTAGCTGTAAGTGCCTAATAGTCAACTTTCCAGTGTCCTTTCTGATAACAAAAATGACAGATTTTATTTGAATTCCACATATTGCATTGAATAATTAGAACCTCCCTTGGCACGCTCTACCAAACTAGTACTGTGAGTGCGTAATTCACAAAAAGAGTGTCAGTGCATCAGCACAGGGCAGCAGCTTCAGTTCTGACCTTTTGATACATTAATGTTGTGCAATGTTCTCAAGAACAGAGTTTGCAAACGGCTCCAACACATTTAACTCACACAGGTTATCAAAACTGTCTATTCTTAATATATCCTGCTGTCTTGACACAGGGTCCTTTTTATTGTTATTTTTTCACTGGAAATATTCCTGACAAAGGTTACAAAAACTTGATCTGCTACCTTTCAGAGGTCAGCAAGAAGTGAAAAATCATCGGCTTGTAAAACTACATTTCTAAGTATTTCATACTTTACATCCAAACAGATTGAATCAAAAGAAGTTACACTGAAACTCAGATTAGTGTACAGTTTAAACTTACTATAACATACTGATAACAATCAGTTAGCGGTCTTCAAGTTCCAGTTTCTTTAGGTTCGTTGGGTGACGATGCTATGGTGAAGAGTATTTTGTAAGCCTGTGTTCAGTTCCTTGTTTTTGGACTCTCCAAGACGGCCTGATAAAACAAAAACATGATCTGATGGTCAACACCAAACACGTTGAGTCTATGTAAGAAGTACAGCCTTTGCTGTAAACGAGAACACAAATGACTAACATGACTTTTCAAGCTGAACTGGTTATCAAAGTGTACCTGACCTGGCTGACCTGGTTGTTTCTTTTGTCATGGATAAAAACAGGGGATCCAGCACCATCTCCTCTGTTTTAAATACATATACAACAAGGTAGTTAGCATCACACCACTGAACACAAGTCTGTAGCTCAGTGAAATATGATGAGGGGTCCATGTCCTGGTACAACAGACTGACAATGGCAGTGTCGTCTGAAAACTTAAAAATTACCAGGGAGGCTGCTAGTGCAATCATGAGTATATAGAGTAAAGAGAACAGGAGGACTTACACAGTCATGTGGTGCTCCTGTGCTGATAGATTTTGAATCTGAGAGTGTGTTAGTAACCCTGACAGAGTTCTCTGAGACTCTGAGTTCTATTTGTTAAAAAAGAATAAAACCATTTGATAATAAAAGGATTAACAGTCATCCGGGCTAGCTTCCTTATCAGCAAATGAGGCTGCAATGTATTAAAGGCAGAACTAAAATCAATAAACAACAAATGTGCATAGGCCTTAGGGTCTTCAAGGTGTTTTAAAGTCAGATGATCGTCTGTGCCCTGCCCCTGTCTTTAGGCGAACTGGAGTGGACCTAACTCAGAGCTTACTTCTGCTTTCAATAATGACATCACATATTTTTCAAAACAGAGGTTAACCAAGGGGCAACCTCCGGTCTCGAAAAATGAAGCCAATGCGGAAGTTAAAAAAACTGCAGTTCCTCAAGGTTCCGCTTGAGGCTGGCTGTAGAAGCGCTGGAAGTGCCATAAGCCCACAGCCAAAAAAGCCAGTTTTACCAACAAAAAAAAGTCGCCACCTGGATTTAACTAAGCAAATAGGTAAGAGTCTCCCATTGGATAATAACTGCATGGGCGATTATCTTTCAGCTGGTAACAAGTTATTTAACCCCAACTGATGCAATGAGTAGCTTCTCATTTCTTAAACTACTATGTTGAAAGACCCATCCTGTGGTCATGGGAAAGATGTTAGTCTGATTGAGAAGGGTCAAATCATTGGCATGCATCAGGCAGAGAAAACATCTAAGGAGATTGCAGAAACTACTAAAATTGGGTTAAGAACTGTCCAATACATTATTAAAAACTGGAAGGAATATTTACTTTTTGGGTGGCTGTGGCTCAGTTGGTAGAGTCGTCGCCTCTCAACCGGGAGGTCGAGGGTTCAATCCCCAGCTGAGCAACGTGTCCTTGGGCAAGACACTTAACCGGTGGCGGTGTATGAATGGGATTAGTTACTTCTGATGATACTACATAGCGATCACTACCATCAGTGTGTTAAAGGGTATGAATGGGTGGGTGTGACAGGCGGTGTAAAAGCGCCTTGAGTAGTCGGAAGACTAGAAAAGCATTATATAAGCTCAAGTCCATTTACCCTGTTCCAGAGTGATCAGGGTAAGAAGAGAGGCAGATGAAGTGATGCACCCATCATGCATAGTGCCTACTGTACAAGCCTGTGGGGGCAGTGCTATGATCTGGGGTTGCTGCAGTTGGTCAGGTCTAGGTTCAGCAACATTATGTGCCCAAAGAATGAGGTCAGCTGACATGAATATACTGAATGACCAGGCACAGACATATTCCAAGATTCCAGGATTCACCGGGCTCAAATTGTGAAAGAGTGGATCAGGGTGCATGAGACATCATTTTCACACATGGATTGGCCACCACAGAGTCCAGACGTTAACCCCATTGAGAATCTTTGGGATGTGCTGGAGATGACTTTGCGCAGTGGTCTGACTCTCCCATCATAAATACAATTTATTGGTGAAAAATTAATGCAACACTGGATGGAAATAAATCTTGTGACATTGCAGAAGCTTATATAAACAATGCCACAGCGAATGCATTCCGTAATCAAAGCTAAAGGCGGTCCAACAAAATATTAGAGTGTGTGAGCTTTTTTTTTGGTGGCCAGGCAGTGTATTTACAGTCTATGAGGTTAACGCGACAGGTCTTTAGTCATTATGTTCAGTTGGACAAGACATTTTAGGAATAGGAATGATGGTGGATTTTTTTTCCAGAGGTCAGGGACTGTGTGCAAATCCACAGACTGCTGAAATACAGGACACCAAGCTGGAGTGAGCTCCTCTGCACAGATCTTGAGAAGAAGAGCAGGGATGCCATCTGGGCCTGTGGATTTCCTCCTTCCTACCTGACTTAAAAGTGACTGAATTCTGTGAGGGTCAACTACCAGCCTGGGGCAAGGTTCAGTAGTTGAGACAGTCTGTAGCAAACGATTGCGTTCCAAAGAAAAGTCCTGTGTTTCAAAACTGAGAAAAGAGTAATTGAGTTTATTTGCTTTATTCAGTTTGTCATTTGTTATCAGGCGTTTCCTACCTGTGGTCATGTTTGTGGCAGCTTTCATTGAGTCCCACAGTTTTTTTCATTGAAATGAAACTTTGTTCCAAAATATCTCTGTGCTTCCTCCTTGCATCCCTTAGCATCTGATCAAGTTCTTCTTGCACAGTTTTCAAGCCAACTTTATCATTGTTTCTAAAAAAACTTTCATACCCATTCCCAAAACAGGAACACAACATCCTGTGTCACCCTTTTCTTAAAAAGGTAACAGTGAAGCCTGAATAAAAGAATCAGAAGCTGCAGTGTCACGCAGTATTCTGATTGGCATTTTATCTTCACTCCCCACAAGAAAGAAACGTGAACATCTGAAACATAAGGTAAAAAAGAATTTAGTTCCCCAGATAAAACGTTTTCCTGTTTATGACCAAATTCCCTCTGCACTGTCGGTAAATTTAGCAAGCACACAGCAAGACAAGCCCCCTTTGGCTGCCTCACAGGCCCACTCTTGGACTTAGCTGTAAGTGCCTAACAGTCAACTTTCCAGTGTCCTTTCTGATAACAAAAATGACAGATTTTATTTGAATTCCACATATTGCATTGAATAATTACAACCTCCCTTGGCACGCTCTACCAAACTAGTACTGTGAGTGCGTAATTCACAAAAAGAGCGTCAGTGCATCAGCACAGGGCAGCAGCTTCAGTTCTGACCTTTTGATACATTAATGTTGTGCAATGTTCTCAAGAACAGAGTTTGCAAACGGCTCCAACACATTTAACTCACACAGGTTATCAAAACTGTCTATTCTTAATATATCCTGCTGTCTTGACACAGGGTCCTTTTTATTGTTATTTTTTCACTGGAAATATTCCTGACAAAGGTTACAAAAACTTGATCTGCTACCTTTCAGAGGTCAGTAAGAAGTGAAAAATCATCGGCTTGTAAAACTACATTTCTAAGTATTTCATACTTTACATCCAAACAGATTGAATCAAAAGAAGTTACACTGAAACTCAGATTAGTGTACAGTTTAAACTTACTATAACATACTGATAACAATCAGTTAGCGGTCTTCAAGTTCCAGTTTCTTTAGGTTCGTTGGGTGACGATGCTATGGTGAAGAGTATTTTGTAAGCCTGTGTTCAGTTCCTTGTTTTTGGAGAGATGATGAGATAAAAAGTTAAATATAAGAGCTGCTGCTACTCTTCTAAAGTACCCACACTCACAAAGGTTGGTGCTACGCTGAGGCAGAGGAAGAAAAGGTAATTCTGCAGAAATTATTTAGTTTCCCTAACCCATTTAAAACTTTTGACTTCATCTGTTCCCCAACAGCAGCATCATCTGATCAACGTCACCATGAAGCTCCTGACCGTCTGTTCTCTCATTTGTGCCGTGATGGCTCTGATGAGCGCTGAAGGTGAGTATAATAAATGTACGACGTGTTACAGTCATATTCATGTGATGTCAGAAACACTTCAGGTCGATAACTTTAGTGTCAAACTTTCCAGCTGCTCCAGAGCCGGAACCTGAGAAAGCTGCAGCAGGTCAGTTCTTTCATTTAAAAAAACTTGTTTTGGGTCAAATTCTCAACTATTTCTTAAATGTTATTTTATAAAGAGTTATCTAACAGTGTGCCATGTATTTTAGGGTTCATTGTTGTTGTTTTATTATCATGCCTTGTGTCATTTCATATATGCTGTTTGTTGCCCTTTGAATTTGATTTTGTCAATTTTGATTTTTTTCATCATTATTTAATTACCAGTATGCATCATGCTTAACTGAATAAGTTGAAATGAAAAATAGTTTTTTTGATTTCTACTTTCTTAATGGGTTTTTTTGCATTTCATTTTTTGCTATTATCATGTTTTTTTATTAACTACTTTTACCTTTAAAATCAAACGTTAGCTTGTTTTGTGCTTTGTGTAACAATTGAATGATAGGGTAGGGTTGTGTTGTGTCAATTGTTTAGCTGTCTCGATGTTATGTCATGTGGTGGTTTTATGGGATTGATGTTCTTATAGCGTATCGTGTATTTGGTGCCTCTTATTTACCATCCTTCATTATTCTGTTTGTGTCCTTCAGAAGATCTCGATGTCGTCAAGAGGACATGCTGCTGTCACAACGGGGGTTGGACTCAGATCGGTCATCGTTATTTCTTCTACGTTCCTCACAGTCTGACCTGGCATCAGGCCGAGGTATAAGATGAGTAACATGGGCTACAGAAGGCTTCCTAGCTGACTTCATTCTGCGTTAATGAACTTGCATTATTTGTAACTTGACATCTTGTTCTAACATTAGGTTCCTGATGATAGTAATATTTCTGTTCATCTCCACCTCAGGCAAACTGCGTCAGCATGGGTGGACACCTGGCATCTGTGCATTCACATCAGGAGTATGCTCAAATATTAACGATGATAGCAGTAAAATCCCACAGGAATATTGAGGCTTGGATTGGAGGCTCTGACCAAGTTCATGTAAGTCATTCATCATTAAAAAAAGGTTGATTATTGAAAAGCATTTGACGTTTAAGAGATAATAAGATAAGATGATCCTTTATTCATCTCACAATGGAGAAATGTACAGTGTTACAGCAGCAAAGCAGGATAGCAAACACAAGAAAATGCACACAGTTCACGATTAAATAAAAAATAGAAAAATATATAAAAATGTAAAAAAAAATAGTGAAAGAGCCAGCAACAGGGCTGCAGTTGTAACAGGAGGTAATTCTGTATTAAAAAACAAAACAAAACTATCTTCCGCACATTGCATGATAGTGGGGGAAGCAATGAAAGGGAGTTAAAGCTCTTTACTTGATGCAAGCTTTGATTACATGAATTACAAAGAAATGTCCTCTGTATGGACACATGAGCTCCTTTCTGGTCAACAGAACCACTTCATCTGAATGTTCCTGTTGAAGTTGCCCCTGTCATATGACCTTGAAATAGAATAATGACACAATGGGACTCTGGTTTGGTTTGGTTAGCACTAAAAATGTCTAGAGATGGCTCGGGTTATGGGACTCAAACCCTTGTTGGAGCTCTGGTTGACATTAAAAAATATTTTTGGGTGATTAAGTCTGATCCATAGAACCAAACTTCCTGGGATCTTTCTAATGTCTAGAGTGAGTTCAGTTGATGGTGCATAATTTTTTTTCATAATGACATCTATTCTGTTTTCTAGGAGGGTGTTTGGCGCTGGACTGATGGAACCTGTTTCAACTACAACAATTGGTGCAGGGGAGAGCCAAACAATGCGTTCAATCAGGACTGTCTGCAAATTAACTATACCGGTAAGTTATGAAGAACATTCTTTTTGTGGTAATATAAGAAAGAGTTTATAAGGGACAAAAGAGACAAGAACTACAGTTTATTTATGTTTTAGTCTTCAGTGTGTTTTAGTCTTTGGAATGCTTCACAGTATTCTCCTGATCTGTGTTTCTGATATTTACAGCTCAAAAATGCTGGGATGATCGCTGGTGTCACCACCGTATTCCATCCGTCTGTGTGAGGAACAGGAGGTTCATTTGATGTGTGTTTGTGTGTACATTTGCATACTTGGTATACCATCTATCACATATGAAACCTGAACGCTCTAAATCTCTCTAAATATCTTTTCTATCGCTGTAACGCTGCATAAGGATTGACGCGACAAGTGACAAAAGCAGGAGCTGGATTGTCTGAGGCTTTGTGCCTGTAAGAACATCAGACTGAATGTGTAATGGAGGGAATGCTTTCTTTATTCTAAATAAACTCTTCTTTCTTATCTCATGCAAAATTAAATCTTCAAGCATTGAAAAAGTTGTCTGTGTTATGTCATTTATTAATCAGAGATTCCCTGAAGGGTGTGTTGACTTTAAAAAAGATGTGCTTAGGAGAGGTTACAGTGCTCACATTTAAATCTCTTATATGGGTGGTTCTCTGAAGCACTTTCATGTCCTTTGGTCATATTTCAAAAATTAATTATAATTTTATACAATAAAACTCTCTCAAAAACTTAAGTAAGCTTCTCTCCAATACGTATTTTATTTACTTTCCAACATCTTTATATGCTTCAATATAACTGTTTTGCTCTTGCCTCACACCTGAATCTCATATGTTCAACGATGAAACTTATTGTAAAAATGTGATTAATCATATGAATGTTGATGTACTTGTGTTAAGCAGTACTTAATCAAAAAACATGTAAGTATTTAATGTGAGACAATTGTTGATATTTCTTTTTACACAAAATATATCTGTCACAGAGTAAACCGTCATTTCCACCACACTGATGTATTTTCCCTCCAAAAAGTCTGTAAGAGAGATTAGTTGGGCAGTTGCTTAAGAAGTGAACAGTGACAATGGAGCACATGTCCCACAGCATAGTAAATTTGTGTCATCTGCAATCAAAATAGTTTGTAGAGCAGGAGACTTCACATTTATTATTGATGTACAGAATACATAATAATGGCCCCAACACTGAACCTTGGGGAACTCCAAACTTCATCTGTTCTGATTTAGCTACTCCTCTTATTCCATATTTCTGTAGTTTTATTTGTTATAAGTTATTATCAACTGTCTCAAATGCTTTTTGAAGATCCAGGAAAACTCCTACAGCATAATCTTTGATTTCAACAGCTGTTGAGATGAGATAAGATTAAACTTTATTGTCATTACACATATACAAGTATAGAGTAACAATATGAGGTTTGGCATCTCACCAGAAGTGCAATAAGCAGAAAATGCAAGAATCTGTGCTTTGTACAAGTAATTAAAGAATTTACAGATGTAGACAAAAAAATGTGAATTATTGGGTATATATTGATGGGTGGATTAATGGGATGCTATAAATATAAATAAATGCTATAAATGTAACTCTAAGTATATTCTTCAGATTATAATATACAGATTAAGGTGCATTGAACATGCTATACTAGTATACAGATAATAAACAGAATATGGACATATTGTACAGGTCGATAACTTATTGAGGTGATATGAACATACTATACAGATTTAGGTGCAGTGAACAATAATACAGGTGGATGAGAGATGTGTGTGTATGACCAAGAGGAATGGTGGGGGGATGATGGGTGTAAGGTGTTGTGCAGGGGAAGGGGGGGCAGCGGGGGGCAGAGTTCAGTAGAGAGACAGCTCTGGGGAAAAAGCTGTTCTTCAGTCTGCTGGTTCTGGTCCGGAGGCTTCTGAAGCGCCTACCGGAGGGCAAGAGGACAAACAGTCTGTGGGCAGGGTGGGAGGAGTCTTTAAGGATGCTGCAAGGTAGCCGCAAACAGTGTTTCCTTTGGATGTCCTCAATGGCGGGAAGTGGACACCATGTGATGCGCTGGGCGGTTTTTACCAAACCTTACGGTCTGTGACAGAGCAGTTTCCGTACCAGAGCAGTTTCCGTACCAGACTGTGACAGCTGGTCGGGATGGTAGAAGTTTATCAGTACAGCTGAAGACAGGTGGTGTCTCTTCAGTGTCCTCAGGAAAAAGAGGCATTGGTGAGTCTTCTTAACCAGACTGGAGGTGTTAGTGGACCAGGAGAGGTCCTCTGTGATGTGGGTCCCCAGGAACTTGAAGCTGGAGAAACGTTCAACAGCCATCCCGTTGATGTGAATGGGGTTGTGCGTGCTTCCTCTTTCTCTCCTGAAGTCCACGATGAGCTCCTTCGTCTTGCTGGTGTTAAGGAGCAGGTTATTGTCAGCACACCAAGCGGCCAGATGCTGTACCTCCTCCCTGTAGGCTGTGTCATCGTTGTTGCTGATGAGGCCAATCACCGCCGTATCGTCCGCAAACTTGATGATGGTGTTGGATCCATGTACAGGTCTGCAGTCGTGGGTGAAGAGGGAGTAGAGGAATGGGCTCAGCACACAGCCCTGTGGTACGCCTGTGTTGAGTGTGATGGTGGTGGAGCAGGTGAGTCCTGACCTAACATACTGTTGGTCAGAAAGTCCATTATCCAGTGACAGAGGGAGGTGTTGAAGCCCAGGTCTCTGAGTTTAGTGTTTAACTTGGAGGGGATGACAGAGTTGAATGCTGAGCTAAAATCAACAAACAGCACTCGTGCTTATGTGTTGTTATTGTCCAGATGTTTGAGCACAGAGTGCAGCGCAGTGGAGACTGCATCCTCTGTACTCCTATTGCTGCGGTAGGCAAACTGGTATGGGTCCAGTGTGGGTGGGAGGCAGTTTTTCAGGTGTGCTAGGACCAGTCGCTCAAAGCACTTCATTATGATGGGTGTGAGTGCTACAGGGTGGTAGTCATTCAGGCCCGTCGAGCTGGAGTGTTACGGCACTGGGACAATGGAGGTGGCTTTGAAGCATGCTGGCACAGCTGCTTGGGCGAGGGACAGGTTGAAGATGTCCGTAAAAACCCCAGTGAGCTGCTCCGCACATGCTCTAAGCATGCGCCCGGGGGTGCCGTCTGGACCAGCAGCCTTTCAGGCGTTGATCCGGCTCAGTGCAGCGTGGACGTCTGTGGAGGTGAGTGAGAGGGGCTGGTCGTCTGCAGTAGATCCATAGACTGTAAATATTACTGGACGAACCCTGACCCGTCTGTGACATAGGCAGAAAATGAGTCCAATCGACGGCCGCATCCATATTGGATTTGCAGTCTCAACCTAACTTCGGATCAACCTAGCAACAGCAGTAAGGCGGGACTGGCGGGACTTAGCTCCGCCCATTCAGCTCGACGTTAGCAGTCCACTTCACAGCATAGCTAACGGCTAGGCTGCTATCGTCAACTATTCCTGCTCGTCCTGAGAAAACTCTACAAACAGTAAGTTAACATTTAACTTTTCTACAACACAGTTAAAACTAATTATATTCAACACAAATATGTAATTAAAGTCTTAAAACTACACTTTTTTAAATATACAATTATGTTTATGAGTTATTTGTTAGAGAAGTTAGACTTTGTCAGTGTTAGCAGAGAAATAGATTAACAAAGTTTTATCCATAAACTGTAAATAAATGTGAGACATCCAGAAGAAATCAATATTACAAAGCTTACAGTTCATGTTACTGTTCTGACAAAAAGAGGAATGTCTGTGTTTTATATTTACTGATGTCAACAGCGATGAGGTGAACATGACAATTGAAAAATAAATATTTAGTATTTATTATAAGACATTTGTTTTCTATTGAACCCCGTGATGGAGTCTGTGGACAGTGTCAGCTTCACACCAAAAACTTTAAGTATTAGAAAAAATAGTGTTTAAGACTGGCATCTATTATTATGAGTTGCAGCTACCTTGTTCAATATTATTCCTGCAGATGTGGCTAATAACAAAAAAACACCCTGAGCTGTCACATGTAGTTAACTGTACATTTTGTCTTGTCTGAGGCATTAATTGAACACCTTTGTATTTCTCCTATAGACACAGTGTGGATTATTGGTGACTTGTCCGTCGAGGTGCCCAGAGAGCTGCAGAGACAGAGGAAGAAACCTGAGCTTCAACAACATCTGTATTTGTTGGTTCTTTTGGGATGGACTTCAGTTGCTTCTCTTCAACAGCTCGCTGTGAGGGAGGTCTCTCCCGGACGGACTGAGTGATGTCACCCACAGACTGAGAGCTGGAGCTGAGACGGGTTTTAAGCCTTTTGACAAACCGTTACACCGCGCCCACCTGTCAAGCTGGTCAGCTACACGCCTTATTGTGAATAACTCTTATCCTTCATCAAAACATTCACCCCCCCCGTACAGTGTGTGTCCATCGAGACATGAGCTAATCACACCTATTTGTTTGTTTTGTACCAAGCTGTAAACATGTTAATCTCTGCTGTAAAAACAGACTTTTTTTAATGTTGTTTTTCAGATTAAATAAATATTTCTATATAAATGCACTCCTTTATGTCTACTTATGAGTATACATTTCAGATTAATGCTCAACTCAATAGCTTAGGGAAGGAAGTCTACTTTTACACAACTTCTTATTCTTTTGATAAATACTAATGTAGTTCATTTCTGAAAGTGGGATGGAACAGAGTCATTGCAAAAATTTGCCCTTAAACACAGCCCCATTCTTAAATCAAGATACATGGAGAGTAAATAAGATCAATAACTTGTGAATAAAAACACAGTTAAAAATGATTTAGAAATGTAGTCTTCCCTGATCAATATCACATAATATCAACGTCTCCCATCTAAACTGGACAAAGGGTTTTAAAATGGGAAGAAAATAGTTTGATTGCAAGTTGTTTGGAGGAGATCTAGTTTTATTTGAACAGCTGAAGCATGAATACAGTCTCCAAGGTGCAAACCCTCCTCCTCCTCCTGAAGCCTGTGGAGCTCGTTGATGTACTGCTGTCTTATCTGCTGGCCATCTTCTCTCAGCAGAACTTCGACTGTTGAAAAGTCATTCTGAAGAAGCTCGAGCATGTGACATGGATCCAGGAGAACATGGACTTTTAGTACGGGGTCTTCAGGATGGCAAAGAAAGAGAGAAAAAATCAGTTATTCATTAAATCATTTTTTTTGTTCTCATCTATTTTTCTGTATTCATCTGTGCGTAAGAGTACATTTATAAATTCAACAGTGTACTACCCAGACAACAAAGGTCCAGTATTAAGATAATCAACATCTATTCAAAGTGAAGAAGATAAACCTTATTGTAATCATGCTATTTTCAGCTCTCTCACTCACACAATAATATTCCACATCAAATTGTCTCAGATTTTGTGTGAGGAAAAATTAAGCAATTTATTGTGGATAGTACTTCATCTTTACATGAAACAAATATAACCTGAATTATTTAAATCATTAACAGGTCCCAACTCTCTGTGCTTCAGTACAGAACATACAGTAACTCATTTATTATTAACATGAGCTCAGTACATGGCTGTATTCTTCAAACTATTTCTTATACTTTATATCTATGTGCTTTAAATCTTATTTTCATTCCATATGTTATTTATATTTTATATTTCTACAGCTATATTCTGTGTATGAGTTCAGTGAAAATTAATATGGTTATTAATATAGTTCTTAATGGTTACAGATGCTCTTACAAAGTGAAGTTTTTTAAAAATTTGTTAACAGTTTGCTCAAACCTTAAGACACTACATCAACCATGTAACTTTAATGTCATCCTCTATAACCTACACAGCATATTAGGTTCAGTTCAGTTTATGTTACTGACAGATAATTACTACACAAAGTTTGTTTTTTAATGTCCACATTTACGTGGAGTAAAACATTCATCATAACATCAGATAACCATATTTACAGTCTGTGGTTAACCACCGAGGTGAACCTTTAACTTCTAACATCACACAAACTCATTATTTTCAACATCTTAACAACAAACATCTCTAAACCATTGACCGTAAATAATGTAAATAATGAGCTACACAGTTAGCCGACTGGTTTTCAAGCTAACGCTAAACAAGCTAGGTCCGTAAATATAAATACCGACACATGAGTAAGCAGTAAATATAACACTACTATATCACTTACCGAAAAAAACTGAAGCATCAACTTGTTGGATGGTCTGTTAACCGCACAGCAAGCCATGTATGTTGTCAGATATGTGTTAAACAAACTCTCCAAACTAAGTAAGAAAGAGGAGAAATCAGACGGATCAAGCTGTTAGCCTCCTGACCTGCTGACCTGACAGACAGATGCAGCACGCAGAGCTGTCAATCAAATCTGACACAACCAAATATGGGCATAGTCGTTTTCCTTAATAGAATAAAATCCGATGAGTTACAAAAAAATTCACCCCCCCCCACAGTGTGAGGAGAAGGGGCCGTCAACTTCTCAGATATATCTCGTTTTTTGAACCAGGCTGTAAACATGTTGATTCCTGTGGTAAAAACGGGCTTTTTTGGCTGTGGGCTTATGGCACTTCCGGCGCTTCTGCAGCCAGCCTCAAGCGGAACCTCGAGGAACTGCAGTTTTTTGTACTTCCGCATAGGCTTAATTTTTCGAGACCGGAGGTTGCCCCTTGAGTAGGTCTGGTCGTGGTCTGGTCGTGGTCTGAGTCTCCCTGTTGTCTCTATCGAAACGAGCATAAAAGTGATTTAGCTCGTTTAGGAAGGAGACATCTGTGGTTATCGGGGTGGAGTTGCTGGGTTTATAATCACTGATGGCCTGGATGCCCTGCCACATGCGTCTGGGGGCCCACCTCCTTGTTCATCCATGGCTTCTGATTTGGGTACGTGGTGATCTGTTTCCATGTTGTCACACTGTCGATGGTGGTATTGATATAATGCAGCACAGAAGAAGTGTAGGTGTTAATGTCTGTGTGAGAGCCCCAGGTAGCCTGAGAAGCAAACATACTCCAGTCTGTGTGATGGAACTTGTCCTGAAGTACAGAGTCTGTCCCCGCTGGCCACACTTTAATCGTTGTCACTGATGGCTTCACACTTTGGATGAGTGGGGAGTACTTGCGGATGAGGAACAAAGAAAGGTGGTCTGACTGTCCCAAGTGGGGAAGGGGGGTCGTGGTGTAGGCTCCTGCGATGTTTGTGTAAACATGATCCAGAGTTTTGTTTACTCTTCTAAAGTGCAAAACTGAGAGAGACGCTGGGCCTCGCGATGCGCTCGCGCCGCCATGTTCTAAGCTGTTGTGATCTCTTCTACAAATTCTGAGAGCCATTGAGGCGGTACTGTTGTTTCTAAATTCATATTGTTGGTCATACAGTATATTGTGCTTTGTAATAAAATCATCTAGACTAACGTAGTATATTTTTACCAGTATTTTAGAGAATTGTGGCAGTAAAAAGACCGGTCTGTAGTTGGAGAAATTGTGTTAATCACCTGATTATTATAGTGGTATAACCTTCGCAATTTTCATGTTATTTGGAATGCTGTTTATAAGTTTTTGTTAAACTAATCTTCAGTATAGTATGCACACTGCTTCTTTGTGTTAATGTGAAAATTATTGTCAGGGTCAACTTCAGTTTCAATATCATGATCTTTATGTTCAGTGAATCCAAAGGTTTTTAATCCAAGCGTTACAAATTCTGGCATCAGAAATTGTTCAACATTTCCGGTTGGAGGAAAATTACAACAGTTTTGGCCAGTCGGGTGTTTTGTATGTCAGGTTTTCCATTTTATTACCTTTACTGATCTCCCATGGGATGAATCCTCTGGTGCCTCTCCAGCTCTGTGATGTCCTTGATGATCACCGCTTTTTTTTTTTTTTTTTACAACTTTATTTATAGTTTTTACCACATTTACAAAGAAGTATTTTGTTTTGTTTACAAAAAACATGTTTAACACCCCTTAGGTTCTAAAACGCTGACAACAAAACAAAATAAACAAGGTACTAAAACATAACATAAAAGAAAAAAAATACTCATAAAAATCTTCCAAAAACAAAAGAAAACCAACAAAACACACAGAAACAGATTTAGACATTTGTGTGTGTGTGTGTGTGTGTGAGACTAACATTGAATAATCTCCATGACATACATTTTTTGACACTCTTAGCTCACAGTTGCCATACATGACTAAGGTTGTTCTTAGATCTACACAAGATTTACAGTTCTCAGGTTGAAAAACAAAAATGGCTGTTAGAGGATTTGGAGTGATAGGTCTCGTCAGTATTTTAGATAATGCATTAATAATTGGAAGACCAGTATCCCGAGAGCAACGGACAGTAACATAAAGTATGAGCTGGTGTTGCAGGTGAAATAGTACATCTGTTGATGAATAACACTCTAGCCTCCTCTGGTGATCCATTTCGTTTTATGAAGATCTTGCAGTTGTATGGCCATGTTGATTGTATCCTGCCTTGTTTCCTCAAAATGTGTGCCTGCCTGGCGATGTCAGCGTTTTTCTTCGTCAGGTTATCATTTAGCTACACATTGGTTCCTCTCTGCTTTTTCCCCTGTATAAGCAATGCTATCTTCTGATTCCTGTTTTTTGTTTCTTTGGGGCAGAGGATGACACGCCTCAATATCTTGGGTGTCCACATTTATCCCCTTGGTGTCAAGGGGGTTGATCACCTGCTGTTCAAGGGAATCAAGATCTGGCTCTGTGGGCTCTCCATCAGCTCGGACTGCCCTGGCGGTTGACCTGAGCTTGATATCTGAGCCGCTGACAATAACATCATTAATCCTTGAATATTGTTCCAGGTCTGACACATGGGCCTCCAACATGCCTATTTTTTTTGTCCTTTTTGACGAAGTAAGCAACAGATGGCAATAAACGTTGTAATCAATAAGTCTGAGAATGTGATTTGAAATGAGCTTATAATAACAAATAACCATTTAAATCTTCAACAGCACCATCTTATACAAACTTTACATTTTTACATTCACTGCTCATTACATGAAACAATTAAAGTTAGGAATTTTACATTTCCCAAACCCAGCACAGTTGAACTAAAACTGCAAATGGAAAATATCCAATGTTCAATCCCTGTCCAAGTTGGCTAATTGCCATTGGTATTTCTGGTAGCTGGCCCTTTGGTGGCACTCCCTCTGACATCTGAAATAAATTAACATGCCATGCGCCATGCCCAACTATGATTGGTTTTGTGCCCAGTCAGAGGCGCTCCAATTGACTTCTTGGGCTGTGTAGCATCTGGCTGCTCGTAGCTTTTGTAGCATATCAAAATAGCACACATTCTGTTGGTACTTTTACTGTAATTTCTGGAGAAGTATCTTCCTTAATCTTTAAAGATTTAAAAAGGATGTCACTTGTGTTTTTTTTTTAATAAACAAACCTACACACAGGAACTTAATATCTCTATAACGTGTTAATTTAAGTATACATAATAAGCGAATGCTATTCGTACATGTGTGTTTGCAACACCTCTGCTGTTTACGAACTGCATCTCTGGCGTAATCAAACAGTATCAATTAAAAACAAACACCTCGTGGATCTTCACTATGACATGCAGAACTGAATAATCACAATTTAAATCATCATGATTAAACTATGAACATTATTTCTTTCTTGGTTTGACTCTGAAGCTGGATCTTGCCTTAAAACACATAAAATTTCTACCCGGTTTCTTTTTATCTTTCCTGTGTTTCTTTGCTGTGGAAAAGCGGCACCACCAGTTCTTAGGTTTTTTTCTAGCTGTCTGTGTTTTAGATGTTACGTTTACCTTTTTGGCCTTTGAGATATTTGTGTCATTTTCATCTTGTACATCTTGTACAACCTCTCTTTTGGTTTTCTCTGGTGATATGCTTAACCTCTCTATGGCATTAACTACTTTCTCATTTTCCCCTTTGACGCAAGGCTCAGGTGATGGCGCCTTGACCACCGGGTGAACAATGACTCTGTCTTCAATGTCTTGAATATCTATTTGCTCAATTGAGTCCGTAGAAACAACCTCTTCTTTGTTGAACCCTGCTACTGCAACCCCCACCTTATTTTCCTCGACTACCATAGCAGCATCTTGACACTGGTCCCCTCCAGGAGCAAACGCCTCTTCAATGGTTGCTGGAGTACAAGTATCTGCAGTTTGTGCTGGAAAGTAGGTAGTGGTACATAAAATTAAGGCAATATTCATTCATACTACAGATAAGTCAGCATAATTAAAATGTTTGGCATCTTACCATTCTTTCTGTAAAAAAGAAGATAAGCACTTTCGGATCTAGTGAGACTAACAAGAGAAAGAAAGTGGATCAATTCAAACGATCACATTGAAAAAGATTGGGCCATTATGTATTTTGTGTGTGTGTGTGTGTGTGTGTGTGTGTGTGTGTGTGTGTGTGTGTGTGTGTGTGTGTGTGTGTGTGTGTGTGTGTGTGTGTGTGTGTGTGTGTGTGTGATTTGTGTGCTCCAGTACTTTCTGGGGATTCTGCCTGTGTCAAGGGGTCACTTGAATCATTTAACAGCTAAATGTATTCTGGTGGATAACTGAAATAAAGAACATGTTGGATGTCAGGCTGCCTCCCCTCTGCTGGCACCACTTTCTTCCCCATCCCATTTGGCTACTTTTTAAATTATCTTTGATTGGATTATTTAAGATTAAATAAACAAATTATATTGTAATACATTTTGTGATACACCTTCCTACATTGATTTATCTCATTTCAGCAAAAACTAACACCCTTCTATTCACAGATACTTCCGGTCTAAGTAATCAATAAATATATTTTCTTTTGGAACCACGTCTCGGTCTTTATTCAGTTGCTGAACCTGTGTTGCCTTTGGTTGAAGGAGTTTATATATTTCCTGGGGTAAAATTCCCCAGGTGGTGATGCTGGGTCAGTTAGACTCTTGTTTCTTGTTTATTATACACCAATAGTGCCCCTTGCCACATATGCATGTACCAAGCAGCAACCCCCAGATCAGACACAAGGAGCAAAAGCACAAGTGCCTAAAACAGCCACTTGAGGCTGGCTTCAAAAGCGAGTCATCCCCTTTTATGCTACATATTAAATGTCCTCACTTTATTAAGAAATATTAAGCATGTTTACAACTTGGGACAAAAAGATTTTGAGCTCCAATTCCAATCATGACAACTGTGCGAGGCTGGGGTTTATAACTCAACTGTAAATTGATATTTATGCTAGAAGTTATGGATAATAACAGGTGTGGTCACTTTGAGTAACAGGTGTATCAGCTTAATTATGATGATAAAAATGTTGCCTCTAAGGGATGTTTAATGCATGTATCAAACGAATAGTTTGTCTTGCTCTCTGCTTAATTATAATCAAAGACAATGATCTGGTTGGTGAGAAGAGATTTGGCTGCAGAATGGTTAAAGAAATCATCTGCAACTAAAACTAACCTTTGGAAGTTCTCTGACTGGAATGGGGAACCAACCTGTAGGACAAAAGGTTAATCAAACATCAAGCGATGAATCTCACGTCATGAGGATTTTCTGCAACACCAGAATTATTGGGTTCTGTCTCACCAATGTGACCATGGTGTCATTGAAGTTATACCATGTAACCTTCTGTGTTTCATCCTCCTGGGACTTGATTGTAGCAGTGTAATGCCCACCTCTAAGATCTCCAGAATGCTCCACAAACGCATACAGTTCATAAGTCTGATTCTGATAAGCAACAGAGACAATGACATAAGATTAAGGAATTAAAACGATATTTGTTATCTAAAAAAAGCCTTTAAAATATTTTGTAGATCCATACCTCTGGTATCTGTAGCATGAAGGGAACACTGACGGTGTGGTTCATTTTGATGTAAGTCATGGTGGAGTAGTCAAGCTCAAATTTCTTCAGTAGCAGTGTCAGAACCTCTGGATAATGCTTTAGTTCACATTTCTGAACAAAAACACATTTATATTATCATGCTGTTCTGTCTTTTGTGAAGAACATTTAATATT
Source organism: Labrus bergylta (assembly GCF_963930695.1). Lineage (NCBI taxonomy): Eukaryota > Metazoa > Chordata > Actinopteri > Labriformes > Labridae > Labrus > Labrus bergylta. Next base: position 9,948,464 of record NC_089201.1, on the reverse strand, counting down.
GTTTAAGTTTTCTTGTTTTACTGCCCCCACCTGGTTGTTTAAGTGTATTGAGCAGTGTGAGCATGTGAGGTGTTAGTGCTGTGATGTGCAGACAACAGTTGCTTCACCTCTCGCAAAATGTTCTTCCAAATTGTTGCCTTAGACACGAATTCATTCAATATTTTTTATTATTTAGTGCACAGAGGCAGAACGTACGTTTTAAAGTTGTTGCTCAAGACGATTTGATTTCATAAATTCATAGCTACCAGAACTGTAAGCTATCACAAATTGTCGCTTGGGCCTTATCTTCTGCTTATTTTTCTCTCATGCAGTTTGTGCTTTGTTACAGTTATGCAAAAAAGAAAGTAAAATACTGTGAATTCTTCAATAAACATAAAGAAAAGTTACGCCACAAAATAATTGGAGGAGCTACACTTGTTCGCTAACTGTCCTTGAATCTCTGCAACTAATTGCAAGGACAGCAAACATGTAATTACGAGTTTGTTACTAAACTCTTATGGGTGATTTCAAGCATTTTTTTTTAACTTGGTCCCTATTACTAATAAGATCTAAATGACTCAAAGGTACTATACATTTTGAAAAGACTTTAGTCAATTGTTTCATCTGGCAGGTAGGACGCAGACATTAACAACTGCATTGTTTTTAAGGGGGACGACTGAGTTGATGAAAGCTTTCACTGAAAGTGAATTTGCCACTGATGAGATTGTAGTGAGTGTGGCAGACTTTGAATAACTTTAACTCAGCTTTTATTAAGGTCAGATTTGTTTACAGCATTGCATCACTCGGTTCAAAGTTAGCAGATTTTAAGCAGAGGCAATCTGCTTGATGCTCTACTAAATCTTTAGTATCTATCAATCATTTAGACCCATATGCTCAAATTTGGCCCAGCATTTAAAAAAATCAAATTTCCTTTTATAGTATAATTTTAGAATAAAATACACAAAAAAGAAAGATCACTCACAATTGTAGCATCACGTTTGTCATCACATTTGTCACAGTACATCTGGTTGTCTCCACTAAATTCCAAAGCTGTGAAATACTCCTCAATGCCGTTCACCTAAGAAAACAGGCAACAAACCATCAAGCAATAAATAGAGATAATACAAATACATTAGTCATAAAACACATGCCTTTTAATAAGATACATATATAAAAAGATGAGTCTGGTCCCTAATTTTCAGGTTAAAATTGAGTGCTATGGTTGTCATTTAATTTGATTGTCTAATTTAAAAGTGCTTATATTCAAGCCATACTCAGACAAACAGAAATAATACATTTCACCTTGCATAAGTTTGTCTGAGGCATCATTTCTAGTTATTCACATTAATAATCAGCTACTGATTCATCATGAATGGAGTTTGGATTTTTCATTTCTGTTTCTGATTTGAGTCATACTGCCAACTAGCTGGAATTGTCATGAATTTGAGTATTTTGGTTGGCTATGTATGTAACCATGACATGGGTAAATAGAGGAGAGAATCAAAGCAGGCTGATTTACCTCTCTGCTGAGTTGTGTCAGTTGAATTTAGATGATTTATTTAAATTTAAACTCTTTGTCAGATGCATAGTCTTTGATTATGTATCCTAAAATTGCATTTTAAGTTCATCAAAAAGTGGCTACAGAAAAATGTTTTTAAATGTCTTGGTTTACAGATGCATACCACGCTGTATTCACTGTCGGAGTCCACCAGTGCAAGAGGAAGATGCCAAAACGGTCCATCTGTTTCAGTCTGTTTATCACATGCCGAACATGTAGTCCTGTTTGTCAACATGCCATGAAACATCTGACAGAAAACACATAGAGACAGGCAAAAATGTATTATTTAGTTAATAGATAGATAGATAGATAGATAGATAGAGAGATAGACAGACAGACAGAACAGGGACAGACATTCTCCTTTGACATGTAATTATTTAATCATTATTACTCTACCTGTGACGCCTCATCACTGGTTAGATTCAAAATCTTTTCAAAGTACTCTGCAGCATCTTGCTGTTCGTACACTGAGAGGGGAGAGTGGAAATAAACATGTTTTATTAACATTGAAAGCACGACCTTATGTTACAAAGAACAAAACTCATTCTGTATTAGGCTACTTAAGATGTTATTATAATGTATAGGCCTTTAAGCCTACATTTTAAGATTATTTGCCGTAAAATGTTTTTTTAAATTCAATAAGCTAACAAAAATAAGTCTTTGGAGCCTGTTCTAAAGCTCTGTTGCTCTGTGTGCTAACATGTACAGTAGGTCTACCTCGTGTGATGCCGAGCTTTTTGGTGATGTCATCGGGGTTCGCTGTTTCTTCATTCAATGTATGAAACAGGGTTTTAAGCTGACTATCAATACACTCAGTGCTAGAATTGTCAGGGGTGTACCTGAACAAAGTCAAAGCATAGTCGTCATCAGAAAGAGAGGTGCATTGTATCGTCACCTAAAATGTTAAATTGGACTTTGTAACGAACCTTTCCACAGCTTCTCTGAAGTCTTTGGTCATAAAGAGCACCTGCAGCACACTGTTCAGGTAACAAGTAGCTCCTTGGTTTCTCAAGCCATAACGCCTAACTGTTGGAGATTGGAAAAAATAAAAATAAAACCCTCGCACATCCATGTCATAGGACAGGTGCGTAAGAGAGGAATGTGTCAATCAAAAACGTAAAGGTAAACTCCCGCAGACTGTCTCTAACTTGCAAACAAACATTTATTGGCTACGTTTCGGTACTAGACTTTCATCAGGCAAAACGTTGCCAATAAATGTTTGTTTGCAAGTTAGAGACAGCGTGCTGGAGTTTAGCCTATCTTTAAATAAAAAAAATAAAAAAATAAAAAAATAAAGCCTGTAAATCACACTGTCTTTATTTTGTGGATAGTGAACTGGTCTAAAATCAGGTAGCTTACTTGAAGAAGAAAACTGTCTACTATAATTCAATGGGTAACTCATTTTGATTTCCCTCTGTCGTTTTCTTCTTTCACTTAGGCTATAGCTCACTAATAGTCATGACAAGGAAATAATCGCAAACACAAATCAAGAAAAGCAGCTTACCTCCAGTTGTTGTATTCATACTTGCAAGACAAACGTGTTAGACAGAAAGTCGTCCTCTCAGTTTCTTATACAACGATCTATGCACAAACTTTCTCTTTCACTTACGGCCTCATAAGAATGCACGCGTTCAGGGTGTGACTAAGTTGCTTCCCATAGCCAAATAGGACATGAGATAGACTTTATACTGACATAAGTGACAGCCTGGATAGATCACCGTAAAGTCTATGTGTTTTGGCTTTGTGGAAATTGGGATTTTTTTTTTCAAATGTAATGCAGTAGGCTACCCAGAAGTTAACATGGACATGAACAATAATATAATGACAACACTTACTAGCGTAAGTTCAGTCACTATAGTTGCCTTCATGGTCGGGTCTTTCTCATTCATCCCTTTTTGCACGCTCTCATGTTTCCGCTGTCATTCTCCAGCTGTCATTTTCGAGCTGTCATTTTGGGGTAATCAGCTGTCTCCTCAGTGGTCTCATCTAACCAATCGCATGGCGCGTTCCTCCCTCATTTATAGCCTATCATCGTTCTCCTTTCCTTTTACATATGATTCTTTCTCTGCCTTAGTTCCTTCATGCCGATGTTTCATGCGCCTCCCCACATTCATTGTAATAAATCATTTTCTTCATTCACTTGTCTCTCCTGATTGAAATGTCCATTCACAGAGTCTGAATTCCTCCAAGCAGCTAGTTGACACTTTACAGCATGTCATCCCCCCTCTCTCATCCCTCTATATCCACTGTCCTGTCCTCTAGTAAAGGCTAAAATGCCAGAAAGGTAGGCCTATCTTAAAAAAGGAATAGCACTATGGAATCATATTTCATCACTAACTTCTGAGTTTGAAAGTCCATATGCAGAACTGTGCAAAGGTTATAGGCCACCATTAGATTTGTTGTTTTAGCAATTTCATTGCTTACTATTTTTTTCGGAATATGGGTAAAGTGGGACACTTTTTGTGTGTGTCAATTTTAATTAAGCTTTATTTGCCATAGCTCCTCATAATATCCTTAATAGTTTAAGAGCTCTACTTTACAATAGAGAAGAAAAAAGAGAGAAGTATTAAACACAGGAGGGATGACTCTTCCTCAAACAGACATTGACCCTAAACAAAAATGTTCCTGGGACTATTGGCAAAGTGGGACACCTTTAATTGGTAAACTGGGAAACTTAAAACATATTCAGGTTTTGATGTCAAAGAACATTAATAATATAAATAACTACAATTATTATTTAAATAAAGAACCTTCATAAAAATCTCATAGATCATTACTTACACATACTAAATTTAATTGCGAACACACAGGCAGCAAACATTCATCAGCCCCTGTCTAGAAGGGAGGTATGTTAAAAAGGAACTTCCCCCATTTCAGTGACTTGAATGGCAAATTGCCTCAAAAAATAAATAAATTAGACTTTATTTTATTTTGATTCATCATCATATTCCATACAATATAAATAAAAACTACAAGCTATCCATTATTGTTTTTATTTTTAAGACCTTTACATCATCCATCTCAAAATGTCATTGTGCTTTCCATCGCTGGTTCACTGCAAGCTTGTTGAATATGGTGTGCCCCGCCCCAGAAAGTGATGTTATACCCACAGAAACTTTATTTTTAAATGACATGCTTTTCTATGATTAGCTCAGTGTTGATTTTTTTAGTTGTGGAAGTACTTACATGTAACGATAAACATGATTAGTCTTAACTGTCCCACTTGACCCATATTCACCCTGTATTTGTTAGCGAACTATTTACTGTCTAGATTGTGTTGCAACATTCTAATCCAGCTGACAACCGCCCTGATGATAGTCTCTTTATATCTGCACACAGAATCAATAACAATACATTACACTAAAAGTGTCTTTATCTTTTGCAACAATTAAAACAGAGTTTTGAGAGTCTTCATGGTCCAAGCAGGATCAGTATCAGAGGCAGTAGGAGCAGCAGCAGGAGGAGGAGGACTCTATCAGGCAGACAATCCTCCAGGAACCTTCAACACCATCATGATGAGGGACATGTGCTGGACTCCATAATTTGACAGAGGCTCGGAGTCTTCTTCCAGCACCTTGTCTGTGAAGATCAGCCTCACAGCAGTCCCTCCTATTGTACATTCACAAATAAACAATGCAGAACTCTGAATGAGCTGTCTAGTTTTTGAAAGTAAAATTAGACATTCAAAGATGCAGCAGTGTCGTTCCTGTCCATCACTGTGACTACAAGGAGAAACTGTGGAGGCTTATCCAAAGTGCACAAAATGGCACGTGATTAATTGCAATATGAAAAAACGAATGCAATCATTTCAGACATTGATTAATGGTGATTAAGTTAACGCTGACAGCCCTAACTGTAAATGGTTAAGAGCATTTTAAAGTGGCCTCATTTCAACCACCCCTTTAAAAAAGTGTAAGTCTGCTTCTTACAATGTTTCTTGTTAAAAATAAAACTACAACAATTCAACTGCATGAGCCTTTCTGTACAATGAGTAGCTTTGAAATGGAGGCCTAAAAATTATGACTTTCAATTCAAGGCTGACTTCTCTCGGCTGTAATTCAAAATTGCACGAGGCTACTCTTTCAGAAAGAATATAATTCAGGTCCTTCTGCGATGTCACGTTGTCATGCCTTCACTATACCTGCGGCCTCTGGAAGCTTCTGTAGTATCTTTTCCTTCAGCTGCAGGACTGTCATGCTCTTCATCTGCTCCTCCGTGTTGCACAGGTCGATCATCAGACTCTCCCCCCTTGGACCTCTGACCACGACCTGATAGGTTTTCCCCATTTTTGAGAGGGGCTTTCTGTTTTCGTTGTGCGAACTGCAGCAGTGTGTTCGACTCTGCAGCTGAAAAAAATAATGTCACAGTAGCCTGCAGTTAAGGGCGTTGTTTAAAAAGTCTCTTATGTAAAGGGCTGGGAGAATTCTTTCACTTTCGCCTGGAGCCGTAAAATCAAAAGTTAAAATACAGAAAAGTAGCATTAAAAAAAAAGCAAAGTGGCATTCAAAAGTAATAAATAAAACGTGAAAGGAAAGTCGTCAGTCTCATAGAAAGAAAGCCTACAAATAAGGGGAAAAAAATAGAAAACGCTAGTTAATAAATATGTGAAAGCATTTCCTTATAACTCAATATGATGATGGAAATCCCCTGATACTTAAATTAGTATCCGCCTAGTAGAACCAACTCACCGAGCTGCTCTATGGAAAGCCGATTGAAGATTTAATAGATATCCTTGATATCAAAGCTCAGTTTCCTGTACTAGTCAAGTCTTTGGCTGCACTAGTTTACTAGTAGAACGTTGAAAGACTTACTAGTAAACTAGTAGAAGGCAAAAAGTCCTACATGTTAACTAGTAAGGTGCAAAATATCTACTAGTTAACTAGTAAGATATATTTTGTGTCTACTAGTTAACTAGTGAGCCTAAAAATGTTTACTAGTTAACTAGTAAGAGCAACAATGTCCACTAGTAAGCTAGTTTGACTCTTTTTAACCTTACTTGTAAACTAGTGAGGTTCAAAATGTTTACTAGTTAACTAGTAAGACCCAAATGTCCACTAGTATCACTAGTGATGCAGTTACAAATTTTACTAGTTTACTAGTGAGGCTCTTAAAGTCCACTAGTTAACTAGTTAGTGCAAAAAGCCAACTAGTAACACTAGTTCAGGACATTTTAGTGCTACTAGTGAACTAGTGAGGCTCAAAATGGTTAACTAGTTATCTAGTAAGAGCCAAAATGTCACTAGTTACACTAGTAGTACTCTTTTTGGCATAACTAGTTAACTACTACGGTTTTAAATGTTAACTAGTACTACTAGTGAAAGCCAAAATGCGTACTAGAAACACTGGTTGAAGTACATGCTAATGAGTGGGTGGGATCAGGGCACTCTCTGAACCTTATCATTGGTTCTCCATATAGACCTCCACCTTCCACAAATTTAACCCTTTGTAAGAAGGAGCAAGTGCTGTGAAGCAACGGCTTCTTCCTTACTTTCCATGGAGAGTAAAACATGAAAATTATATATATATTAAATGTTAGAATTGTTTTATAAACTTAAAATAAGATAGAAGATCATTTTAGAACTGTTCTCATGATTTTCTTTTTCCTTTTTTATCCCATCAAGACAGTATTTACAGAAAAAATAAGAAAGAGTACATCTTAAGGTCAGTAGAGTGATAAAAAAAATGCCCAAGGTGCAATTGTAAGTTAAAAATGAATGTGTAAATATTTCATATAAATTCATGCTGTTTTTAAAAAGGAAAAAAGTTAATCAGATAAAATTATGGACTTTAAAACAACTGGAACTTGATACAGAATTTATGTTCTTGTACTTAATACGTTTTAATTTGGCCTAAAGTCGGTAAACTAAGAAAAATAAAGGGATTCAAGATTAGGGCCACGTAAAAGGAAAAAAACCTAAAATTTAGAGATTCAAATAGTTAATTTATGAGAATAAAGTCAAATGTACGAGATTAATTTCTTGTTTAAGTCTATATCAGAAGAGCAGCAGCCGCCTGTTCGAAAATGATAAACGTGGAGCATCTTGTTATAGTAAAGGTTTAACAAATAAGGAAATAGGCTCCTTCCTTGTGTAGTCTGTAAAAACAGTTGGACAAATATATCCGATAAGTTGTTTTATCGGCATATCATCATCACAAATAAAATATCAGGACCCTGAAAAGATACTGGAAGCAACTGTAACTTTTGTGGCAGAGGAAAATGCTTTAGGGGTTCTCCTTTCATCATTTATGCGCAGGCGGAAGGCTTCTCTATGAATGTACATTTTCGTAAATTTATGACTTTATTCTCCTAAATCTACATGTTTATTCTCGTACATATACAAGATTAATCTCAAATATTTTCTTTTTTTTTCTTTAAGATGGCTCTACTCCATCGTATAAATGAGCCCTAAAAATGTAATTTTATTATGTAAAATGAAGGTTAAAAATTGTACTACTTGCAAATGCCCCACAGATGGGGCTATACGTATATATACTGCTAATGTCTACAGTACTAGTTGCACTAGTAGCACTAGTCGTACTAGTAGCACTAGTCACACTAGTCGCACTAGTCGCACTAGTAGCACTAGTCACACTAGTCACACTAGTCGTACTAGTCGCACTAGTAGCACTAGTCACACTAGTCACACTAGTCGTACTAGTAGCACTAGTCACACTAGTCGTACTAGTCGTACTAGTAGCACTAGTCACACTAGTCGCACTAGTCGTACTAGTAGCACTAGTCACACTAGTAGCACTAGTCACACTAGTTGTACTAGTAGCACTAGTCACACTAGTAGCACTAGTCACACTAGTTGTACTAGTAGCACTAGTCACACTAGTTGTACTAGTAGCACTAGTCACACTAGTAGCACTAGTCACACTAGTTGTACTAGTAGCACTAGTCACACTAGTAGCACTAGTCACACTAGTAGCACTAGTCGTAGACAGAGACAGAGAGAAAGAGAGAGAGAGAGAGAGAGAGAGAGAGAGAGACAGACAGACAGAGACCCTTTTCTTGGCTCGGTGCCACTTCAGCTAGCACGGATAAGCACCTCCACTACTGTGGGTCTACCTGCTGAAGGTGTTTATAAACTGATGTCTCATTGTCTTAAGTCCAAGATGATTCAAATAAGTTGGCTGTGGCTCTAACTCTTGGGCAAGGAAGTGGCTGAGTACTCTTTCTCACTACAGCCTTCGCAACTACAATCGCCGCTGCAGCTCCGAGTGATAAACGCATTTAGTTCCGGAAAGTCTTTCACAATAAAAGTCCCTTATTACCATCTATGTCATGTGCTTTTATTTTGAAGCAGATGAATGAGGAAGTTGGGTCTTGTAAGCAGCTGCAACTTAACATATCTCAGATGTGTGAAAATAAATACTTAAAACCAAGAAGATTCAGTTAGAAGCTTCAGTATTTAATAGGTAAACAAACAGAGACTAAAACATCTAATATTTAAGCTCATACAGGTTCATTTTAAAACAATAAATGGATTATCTTTCATCTCAGGTTTAGTTGCAGCTACATCAGCCTTTGAGGCTGCATTTGAGACTAAAAATAAAAAAACTAAAAACACTAAAATACTCTACACTGTTTATGATTGAGACAAAGTCCCCTTTAGTATTTTCTTAAATAGTTTAAACATTTCCCTTCATAAAACAGCTGAATACTTGAACATATAATATATTATATAATATAATAGTAGAATATATTGGTATATCAGAAGAGCAGGAGCCGCCTGTTCGAAAATGATAAACGTGGAGCATCTTGTTATAGTAAAGGTTTGACAAATAAGGAAATAGGCTCCTTCCTTGTGTAGTCTGTAAAAACAGTTTGACAAATATATCCGATAAGTTGTTTTATCAGCACATCATCATCACATTGTCATAAAATATTAGGACCCTGAAAAGATACTGGAAGCAACTGTAATTTTCCAAAGAAAGAACCACACTGACTTGGATGAAACTGTCTCTTTTGTGGCAGAGGAAAATGCTTTAGGGGTTCTCCTTTCATCATTTTTTTATTCTCCTAAATTTACATGTTTATTCTCGTACATATACAAGATTAATATTTTATCTTTTTTTCTTTAAGATGGCTCTACTCCATTGTATAAATGAGCCCTAAAAATTTAATTTTATCATGTACAGTAAAGGTTAAAAATTGTAATATTTGCAAATGCCCCACAGATGGTGCTATACGTACATATACTGTCTACAGTACTAGTACTACTAGTTGACATTTAGGCCTTTACTAGTGCGACTAGTAGCACTAGTCGCACTAGTCGCACTAGTAGTACTAGTAGCACTAGTACTACTAGTGGACATTTAGGCTCTTACTAGTAGCACTAGTCGCACTAGTCGCACTAGTAGCACTAGTGCTACTAGTAAGAGCCTAAATGTCCACTAGTAGTACTAGTGCTACTAGTACAACTAGTGCTACTAGTACTACTAGTGCAACTAGTGCAACTAGTGCTACTAGTACTACTAGTGCTACTAGTGCGACTAGTGCTACTAGTAAGAGCCTAAATGTCCACTAGTAGTACTAGTGCTACTAGTACAACTAGTGCTACTAGTACTACTAGTGCAACTAGTGCAACTAGTGCTACTAGTACTACTAGTGCTACTAGTGCAACTAGTGCTACTAGTAAGAGCCTAAATGTCCACTAGTAGTACTAGTAGCACTAGTACTACTAGTGGACATTTAGGCTCTTACTAGTAGCACTAGTCGCACTAGTAGCACTAGTGCTACTAGTAAGAGCCTAAATGTCCACTAGTAGTACTAGTGCAACTAGTGCTACTAGTACTACTAGTGCTACTAGTAAGAGCCTAAATGTCCACTAGTAGTACTAGTACTGTACACATTAGCAGCATATATAAGTATAGCACCATCTGGTGGGCATTTGCAAGTAGTATCTTAATTTTATGCTTTAATCATAAAAACATGACTCCTCATATGATAAAATAAATCTTGATGTATGTTGCTTGTGCACTTATATCTGCTCACTGCCATATGTATCTTTTCTGCTGGGCTTACTCGAAGCTAAACCAAGAAAATTTAGCAAGTCCATAACATACCGATCCTGCAACTGACACCTAATGGCCGAAATGCATATCTCTCTGCAGCTACTTCTTGTATAAGGGTTATTTCTCCAGATGTAAGAGGCTGACTTTATATTTATTAAAAAAAACATTAAAACATCTTATTCACATTAGTTTAATAATTCAGTATACACTTGTCCTAAATCCTAATATTTTATTCAATATTTTGCATGATCATCTAGCAGATAAACTAAATATAAACACATTTCTTTCATGATTTAAAAAGAATATACTTAATTTTTCACTTTGCAAGTTTTAAACTAGTATATCTTTCATATTTTATATTGCCATATTTTCAATGGCAAGAAAAAAGCTAAAATCCTTGAACATTAATGTTGTGCAAGATTTTATTTTATTCAATCATACTACTATATATAAATATTAAGTGATGGGTTATTGTTTATTTTTTGACAAATACTGCAATAATGAATAATCATTAGTGATTTTTAGAACAAATAATACTAAGTTTAAAAAAACAAAAAAGATGAATAACAATGTAACATCAGATTTGGATTTAATCTGTGCATGGGTCATAAAATTCTATCAAAGGGCATTCAGTGAGTTACCATTTAGTGATAATATAACATGACACAAATGAACAAACCTTCAGAAATTAGTGCTGGTTTAACCGAAGGTACTATTCAGATCTGGCCCTTTAAGGCTGGCAAAATCGCAGGTTTGACATTGACCAATCAAAATCCTTGTCCCGCCTGCTTCATTATCATGCGGTCAACTAGTGCTACTAGTACTACTAGTGGACTGCCAGTTGACCTTTACAAGTAAACTAGTAAGGACCAAATGTCCACTAGTTACACTTGTAAAACACATTTCGACTTTACTAGTAAACTAATGATGTTCAAAAAGCTTAACTAGTTTATTACTAAGGGCATAAATGTCACTAGTACCACTAGTTGCAGTCTAATTGACCTTACTAGTTAACAAGTAGGGCTCAAGATGTTTACTAGTAGTACTAGTGAAAGAAAAATGCACTCTAGTATCACTACTTTGGTCTTCAAGGCCTTACTAGTAAACTAGTGAGGCTTTAAATGCATACTAGTTAACTAGAACGAGTCAAAATGTCCACTAGTTTACCAGTTAGACCATGTGTGACCTTGCTAGTTAACTAGTGAGGCCAAACACAGTTAACTAGTTAATAAGTAATTGCAAAATGTCCACTAGTTGTACTAGTAAGGGTCTTTTTGGCAGTACTAGTTAACTAGTTAGATAAATTGTCAGTCACAAGTTAACTAGTAGTCAACAGATCAGACTACTAGTTGACATCTGTGTTCAACTAGTTAACTAGTAAAGGGTTTTAACTGTTCAGCATGTAAACTTGTCAAATTATATCATTCAACTAGTTTACTAGTCAAAAGCAAATGTCCACTAGTATGCTGTTTTGTCTGCAACTAGTTTACTAGTGCCACACAAAGTCTTCAACTAGTTTACTAGTGAGGCCAAAAAGACACTAGCTAGTTTAACTAGTGGACAAAAAGGCACTTACTAGTTTACTTGTAAACTGTATAGGGCTTTACTAGTAAACTAGTAAGGTTAAAACCGCCCTCAGTAGTGTGACTAGTTGACATTTTAGCTGCTACATGTTAACTAGTAAACGTTTCCGAGCCTCACTAGTTAACTAGTAGGTTTAAAAATATTCCAACTAGTGTTACTAGTTGACACATTTTATCTTACTAGTGACCTAGAAAGGTAAAATGCATCTTCACTAGTGTTACTAGTTACCATTATGAGATTAACTAGTTAACTAGTTAGCATTTTTTTCTAACTAGTTAACTAGTAAAATGAAAACAGATATCGACTAGTAAGCTAGTTCTAATCCTGCAATCCAACTAGTTGACTAGTGTGCAATATGTAAATGCAGTGGGTGGGATTATAACCAAATCCTGGGTCCTGATTTGATGTTATTTTTGTTCTTGATTTTTAGAGCCTATCATAAGCCTCAATCCACACTTATCCCCCACCTCCTCGTTACCATTTTGTGCAACAAGTGTTACTAGTGACATTTTAGATCTAGCTAGTTTACTAGTAAAATATTTAAGTCTCACTAGTTAACTAGTACGACTTGTAAAGATGATACTAGTGCAACTAGTGGACATTTGTTCTCTTACTAGTTAACTAGTGAACATTTAGAGCCGCACTAGTTAACTAGTAAGACTAATAAAGCCATCTCTAGTACAACTAGTGGACCTTTCTGCTCTTACTAGTTAACTTGTAAAAACTTTTTATCCTAACTAGTTAGCTAGTATGGTCCATATATATGCCTTTCTAGCTTACTAGTGGACATTTTGGCTCTTACTAGTTAACTAGTAAACATTTTTAGGCTCACTAGTTAACTAGTAGACACAAAATAAATCTTACTAGTTAACTAGTAGATATTTTGCACCTTACTAGTTAACATGTAGGACTTTTTGCCTTCTACTAGTTTACTAGTAAGTCTTTCAACGTTCTACTAGTAAACTAGTGCGGCCAAAGACTTGACTAGTACAGGAAACTGAGCTTTGATATCAAGGATATCTATTAAATCTTCAATCGGCTTTCCATACTGCTCTGCTATCATGTGATCTCTGTGAACTTTTCTGCTTCTTTTAAATCACGTGATTTAAAAGAAGGGGGGGGGGCGAGATTTCAGTGAATGTGACAGATACAACATAAGGCGTCAGGTGGAGGTGCTTTTTTTTTTTTTTACAGTTCAGACTAAGACGAAGTTTGTGACGGAGCTCAAACAAAATGAGCACTCAGGAGGAGAAAAGATACGACCCAAAAGACACTACTCTGAAGTTTGTCAAGAGGGCAGATGATCTGGACCCCTACCGTAAGTCGATTGCCAATCAATTTAATAAATACAGCCGCATTGACATTTACTAAAATAATGTTTCTTTTTCCACATGCACACATCGATTGTGCTCATATAGACGCTAACATGTAGGCCTATTGCAAGCTTTTAATTATTATTATTATTTTTACTTACATTTTATTTTCTCGATATGCAGTTAATAACGACATAGCCTATTTTTTGATCTCTATAAGGAAGGCAGGAGAAATCTTTCCCACTTGTTGAATTATTTGTGGGTAACTGATGTTGTTGTTGTTGTTGTTGTGATCTTCAGCCACAGAGGAGGGAGATTTGTGTCTCCGGGCAGAGATGTCCTGCGGTCACGCCGTCACTCCTGAGTCTCTTACTGCGTGGTGTCGCAGCTTGCTGGATCAAGTACCTTCCATCTTGTTATTTACAGATCACACATGTATTTCTCTTTAGAATTAGTTTTGCATAATAAGTTTACAAACGTTGATGAACTATGCCGTTCTCCTTGTTAAAAGGGCATTTCTGTTCACCTAAAATATGGCATATATGTTTAGCAATGTCACACCAAATTTCACCTCACAACATCATTTCATAAACAATGCATTACATAAAAGTACATAAAAAGCAGAGTGTCAGGAGTCTTCATGGGCCAAGCAGGATCGATCAGAGGCAGTTGGAGGAGGAGGAGGAGACTCCATAGGCAGACAATCCTCCTTTAACCCTCAACACCATCATGATGATGGAAATGTGCTGGACTCCATAATCACACACAACCTTGGAGTCTTCCTGCAGCTCCTTGTCTGTTAAGATCAGCCTCATATCACCCTCTCCTACATTTACAAATACACAGTGGAGAACTCGTTTCTGAATGTTTCTGTTGATGCCAAGTGGCCGAAATTATAATTTCAGATTTTAGTCAACATGTTGGCCTATGGTTTAATTTAGTGACAGTTGTCTTTGAACCCCTATGACATGATCTGTCCTTTGCTTGCAGGGCCAGTACAAATTCAAGTGCCCTGCTTTGAAGGATGGTACTTTCTTTAAGTGTGACGCACTTTGGTCTTATCAAGAGGTGCGCCGGCTGGCCGTGCTAACAACTGAAGAGATGCAGCACTTTGAATTGAACATTGCCAGGATGGCTGCAAAAGAATACTGCGAATTCAAAGATGTGAGTGGACCTTTACAAAATTGACAGTAAAAAAAATGAATTGCTTGTTCAAATATCTAGCTTGAGGACAGAGGCACTTTTGCTGAAAAGGCTAGAGCCAGTCCCGCTTAGCAAAGACGTAGTCGGCACATGAAAACATTCTGAACTAAGAGCATGATTTCATTTTCGCTTCCACAGTTTGAAAGGAGTCATCAGGTTTTATTGAAAACTTTTTGCACTGAGGAAGTCAGCTATTTCCTGCTTCTTTCCGTCTCTATGACAAGTTAAGCTGGTGCGCTAGCTTCCCCTGATATTTACCTGGAAGAGCTGAGAAAAGTTTATTTTATTCAAATAAAGAAAAGTTATTGATTTTATTTATCTAAATATTAAACTTCTCCTTCTGAAATCATAATCAGTTTTATTAGCCAGGTGTGTTAACAAATTTGGCGTTGGCTTTTCCCTCCTCTCAACAGATTGACGCTTAATTCAGGGCAAGCTCCAAGTCAGTTGAATGTTTCTCACATCCTTTCTTGCAGTGTCCTGGGTGTAAGACCTATTTGGAGAGAGAGGACATGGATAACCTGAGTGTGCGCTGCACAGTCTGCACAGCTGACAAAAAGGAAGCTTATGAGTTCTGCTGGCAGTGTCTGAAGGTGTGGAAGGGTCCAGCTCCACGCTCCGACCGCTGTGACAATGACAACTGTATCAACATCGACCTTGAGCTTCTGAAGACGTGCAAGACCACGGCGCTCCCTCAGGTGCAGGGTGTTGATGCGTGTCCCTCCATCCGGGCCTGTCCCACCTGCGGTCAGAAAGTGGAGCATGACAAAACGGGCTGTAAGAACATCATCTGTCCTCGCTGCCAGGTTGAGTTCTGCTTTGTGTGTCTAAAGCTCACTCCTGAGTGTCTGAAGACGAGCTCTTACTTCATCCCCTGCAGCGGTGGTGTGGCTCCCAGACAGACCTCCATACCTACATGGCGTAGAAATTAATCTTGAATTGGTACAGGCATTTTTACTCATGATTTAGCTTTCAGGCCTCCTATGTCATACTGTAATGGACTCTTCTTCTTGGGTTTTATTGTAACTGCTTATTCCTGTATTCCCTCACTACTTACATAATGTTCTTAATATTGCCATTAATGTTATAAATAAAATAAATGAAATCGATCTGGGCTCAATAATATGTTGTTTAAAACTAAATGAAGTAATAAAAATATATCTCTACATTAATGCAAAGTATCTGGTGATAACTTACCTGGACAGATGTTTGAATGTGAACCTATTTCCTCTATATTTCAATGAAAGCAAAATCATAATTATCCATTATTCGCTCTGGCCCCAGCTTCTGGAACTCCCTCCCACACAGCCGTAATATTGACTCTCTCTTCATTTTTAAATCACATCTCAAAACAAATCTTTTTAAACTGGCATATTCAGTCTGATCATTCCCCTTCTCCTTTCATAAATCCGCTACACCCTGTTATTTTTTCTTTCTAACGTTAATTTTATCGATGTATTGTGAATTTGTTGTTTTTATCTCTGCTTTGTAAGATGACCTTGAGTGTTTTGAAAGGCGTCTTTAAATAAAATGTATTATTACTATTATATAGATAGAGTGATGAGTTTTTAATGAATTTTCTTTTGACAATTGATGACTTAGTTTTAATTTAATAGGCTATAATTAAATTTTACCTGATTGGTTGTGTAAAACCCATAAATATGTAGTCACAATTGTCGAGAGTAAGTTATTTAATGTAAGAAAGGACACATTTAAATGTATGCTTTTGATGATTTTGGATTTTATTTCTTGAGCTGTAGTTACTCGTTTAAACCACAAGAGGGAGTATCCCCTGAAGTGACCTCTAGTTGTGGTAACTTATGAGTTCCCCATTATTCACTGTCAAGGTTGTCACATGGACATGGTTTAACTTTATCGTTACAACACTAATCATGTTAATACCATTACAGTTGAACTTAAAAGTACACTACCTCATCATTTAATTTAAACTTGATTTATTTATTTTACCCCATGTATATAGTGTGTTAATGGACAGGCACCAAAAAGTAAGCCAATGGTTAAAATCACTACTCAGGTAATCTGATGGGTTTTTGAGTCCTGAGACCAGCAGGGTATTTCATTTACAATGGAAACTTGTTCCTGTGGTGGTTACAGTATGTATTCCATTTTTTTTCGATTGCTATGACAATTGTTTCAATACTTTTAACAATTTTCCTAAACTCTTAAGACACCAACACACGAAAACACACAATTGGCAAAACAGTGAATTTCATGCTCAAAACCACCCATTGTAAACTAAACTCTAACACTCAATTTCAAAATACAATAATACACAAACACAATACACCATGTCCACCAAAACACTGGAAACATGTCTCAAAATCAAAAAAAAACTTCCATAACACTTACACATGTTGTCTTCCAGCAGGAACATTTAGTCAATCACATCACAATGTCATAATAAACACTAACATCAGATGTAATAACAGAAACTGCATTACTTTACATTTGTCAGGTCTGCTCTTATACAACAGACAGTATATTGTGTTGATCATGGATTGTGTTTAGCACTGCACTTTCTTTTGACGCCTCTCTACATTTCTGTTTTGTTAGGTTAAGTAAATGCATGCATTTTGTTTCTTTTGCTGCAGGAATTCAAAACAAAAAATGATTGACCCATATCAGAGTAGCTTTATAGAATGTGGGTTTATGAAAAAAAGAAGACAGAGACAGAATAGCAGGTATACCTCATCCAGGTATTCCTCTCCCTTGCTGTTGCCCCCTCCTCTCCCATGTCCTGGTTCTTGTCTAACTCTCCCATGTCCTGGTACTCTTTTGCACACAAGATCAGCCCAAAGAGGTCCTTTTTTATTGTATAACATATGGTCATGCAATTGAAAGAACCTTAACACCTGAGTGTGTTCCTATGGGAATCTGTTACGTTAGACATTTCTGCAGCAGTCTATCGCGTCCTTACAGTCATCCCGAAATGGTTAGCTAATACCATCTATTGGCTAATATCAACAGAAGAAAAACACGTTCGCTATCATCTCTTTTGGTCTGGGAACTTTCTCTCTGACCGTTTATTCTGTGCATGCTCACATTACCTCTTAACGGTGCACGTAGGCACACATGCTCTAATAATGACGTCACTGGGTGGGCTATTTAACATGGCTTTGCACTTACATTCAGTAATATGCTTAACACTCCCACTCAAAGACATGTTTATAGCTCTCTATAGTGGTAAACAAAACAAAAAAAGAATTACAGAACTCTAAAATAACCATTTGGCATATTGACAGTGTTAATAACAAAACAATTTTTTTTTTACATCTGTCAATACACTTCACTCTCCAAACAAATACCCCTTAAACTTCTCAACCTTAGCCTTCATTACTGGTTTGGTAAGGACATCAGCTACCATGTCTGCAGTAGGGCAGTATTCTATAGCTATTTTCCCTTCTGTGTGTGCAGACCATACGAAGTGATACTTTATATCTACATGTTTGCTTCTCTGTCTGCATACTGGGTTCTTGGATAAAGCTATCGCCCCCTGGTTGTCCTCGTATATCTTCACTGGTACATGCTGGTTACTGCTGTCTATTCCTTTAAGTAGTTGTACAAGGTACATACTCTCCTGAGTAGTGGCTGCTAGTGCCATATACTCAGCTTCGCAGGTTGATAGTGCCACTGTTGGCTGTTTCCTACTTTTTCATGATATAACTGGACCATTTTCAATTAAGCTGAAGCAGTATCCAATTGTGCTTCTCCTATCATTTTGATCGGCTGCCCAATCAGCATCACTATATCCCTCAAGCTGTAGGTTTTCCTCACTTTTCTTGTAATGTAGTTCCTGACCTATAGTACCTTTTAAGTACCTCAGTAGGTGTTTTGCTGTAGCCCAATGCTGTTGCTTTGGTTCTGCTAGGTATTGTGATAATTTACTCACAACCCAGCTCAGGTCAGGTCTTGTACATGTCATAATGTATATCAAGCTACCTACTATCTCCCTGTACCCTGTTGAGTCAATAACTTCACCCTCAGTATCGAAGTTTAACTTCTGCTCACATGGGGTTGATCTTGGTTTGCATTCAGACATTCCAAACCTAGTCAACATCTTCTCTATGTGTCTCTTTTGAGTCATTTTGATCTCTCCCTCACTCTGTCTAAAGTCGATACCCAGGAAGTGTCTAAGTGGACCCATATCTTTTATCTTAAACCTCCTCATCAACATCTCTTCTACATCACTGAATGAGGTGTTGTTACTTGCAGCTATGATTAAGTCATCTACCCATACTAACAGAATCACTTTCTCGTTCTCAGATTCTCTACTGTAGACACAATGATCAGCATCATTTTGTACAAAACCATTCTCTGTAAGGTGATCATGCAATAACATGTTCCAGTTACGCCCGGACTGTTTTAAACCATACAGTGACTTGTTGAGTTTACATACCAAGTGTTCTCCTGTTTTTGACTTGGTTTCAAAACCTTCCGGTTGTTCTATGTATACCTCACAGTCCATCGGAGCATGGAGGTAAGCAGTCTTCACATCCATTTGATGTAGGATAAGATCCTCTTGTACAGCCACCTGCATCAATGCTCGGACAGAGGTCATGTTGGCTGTCGGTGAAAAAGTCTCTTTATAGTCAATCCCTTCCACTTGACTATACCCCTTTGCGACATATCTGGCTTTACAAGTTTCAGATCCATCTGGGCTCTCTTTTACTGCATATACCCAGTGACCTCCCACTGCTTGCTTGCCCCGTGGCAGTGGGGTTAGAGTGAAAGTCTCATTCTCTGTTAAAGAGTTAATCTCCTCTTTTGTTGCGTCAGCCCACATTTTTGACTTCTTAGAGTCCATAGCCTCTCTAAGTGTTTTAGGTACACCATAAGTCACTCAGTAGAAATAATCTACATTTTCACTCTCATCATTGTTACACTCAGCTTTACACTGGTACTCCTTTAAGTGTTCTGGAGCCTTTCTTTGCCTGGTAGGATACCTCCTTTCTTCCTGTTCTTTCTGAGTACTAACTGTCTGAGTGGGACTTGTCTCAGCAGTCTCAACACTGGACTCTTTACACCTCTTTGGCTGTTCCTGACCCTGGTTGGCTATCTTTGGTGGTGTATCTCCATAACACTCAATGTCGTCCCCCATGTTATAGTCTGTCTGAGTCTGGCTATCTGCGTTACCTTTGGTGATAAATTTCACCAGCCTACGTTTTAGGACTTTTCCTGTCTCAGGATAGTACACATTATATGCTGGACTATATTTATCATAGCCAACAAAGATTTCCTTTGCACACCTAGAATCCAGCTTCTTCTTATCCTGCTTATATATGTAGCATTCAGAGCCAAATATTTTCATGTTAGATAGGTTAGGTGTTTTTCCTGTGAAAACACGGTAAGGTGTCTGCTCTAGTCTCTTACTGTAACACCTGTTACGAATCTGAGCTGCTGTCTGTACAGCATATGTCCATAATTGCTTTGGGAGGTTACTCTCCAATAGCATGCATCGTGCCATCTCGAATAAGGTTCTCCAACCCCTCTCAGCAGTACCATTCTGATGAGGTGAGTAGGGTGCACTCGTCTCGTGCCTTATCCCGTTACTTCTAAGTAAATACTGGAACTCCTGCCCGGTAAATTCTGTATCGTTATCAGATCTTATGCACTTTACTTTTCCATATGGAGCTACATCTGCTATGAATTTTTCAGTAGCTTTTGTCGTGTCACTCTTTGCTTTGATAAAGTATGGAAAAATCATCCCACTGTAATCATCAGTAAATGCTATAGCATATCTGTACCCATCTTTATCTGCTGGTTCTATTGGACCACATAGGTCTGTATGTACTAATTCTAGTACGGTTGCAGCTTTAGCATCTGCCTGTCTGTTTCTGTTTTGTGTAAATTTGCCCTGTGTGCATATTTCACAATTTTGATTGGACTTGTCATGTTTCCCTTTTATCGCCATCCCTTCTACCACCTTTTCTAATTTTGAAACATCATCAAAATTACAATGACCAAGTATTTTATGCCACGTCTGAATGTCATAGCACCCGTTCACATCATCACTGTTTTCATCTTCTACTGTGTTAAGGTAATACAGCCCACCATACACATAGATTTTGAACTTGGTACCATCTTTGTGGATCAGCCAGTCATCATTGTTCTTAAAGCGGACCTCGGCTCCGTTGGCTGTCGCTGCTTTTACTGAAAAGATGTTTCGAGGAAAAGATGGTATGTAGAGTGCTTGCTTGAGCCTCGTTTTCACTTGTCGTCCCTCGCTGTCCAGCAAGTAGACTTCGGCGTCTCCCCTCATCTTCGCCATCCCGCTCACCTTGGTTCCGTCGGCAAGCTCGATCGTGTGGCCTTCGGGTCTGAAGCTCTTATCAACTGTCTTGAACTTTTTGGGGTCGTTGATCATGTGTGTTGTGGCGCCGCAGTCGACCATGAGACCCTTCTTGTTTCCTCTTTGTGTCAGACAGTCACTTATTTTAAAGAAACAGAACGATGTCGGCTCTGCCTCCGTTTCTCCATCAGCTTTCTTTACATGCTCACGGTCTTGTCCTCGGCCGCGCCCCCTTCCTCGCTGTGGTGTGTCCCATTTTCTTCCTTCCCTTCTCGCTTGGAATCCGTCATGACATGTCCTTGCCATGTGCCCCTTTTTACCACGTGTAACACTCGACATCAGCCATTCATTTTCTTTCCTCTTCCTCTTCCACGTGCCCTTGTTGCCCAGCTAGTCTTCATCACGCTGCCTTCTTCTACATTCCCGTCACTCTTCCCATATTTTTCAGTACTCTCATAACTTCGCAGTTTTGTTTTAAACTCGCTGAACGTTACAATGTCATTTGTCTGGGTGATGTGCACGACGAATGGCTTGTATGAATCAGGTAGCCCCTTTACTACCATTGCAATCTGAAGCCCATCACTAATATGCTCGTCTGCTCTTCTCAATGATGTGAATATAGTCTCTGCTTGAATTATGTAGTCAGTTACAGTTTCATTGCTAGCCTTATGGAGCGAGGAAAGTTCACAATACAAACTCACAACGCGGGGTTTGTCCTTTCCCGCATAGTGCCCGCGAAGAATCTCAAGCGCTCTTCTTCCATCACGTTTCGCGTCCCTCATTACCAATGACAAACTCTTGTTGTCTAGACATTGCACCAACTCTGCATATGCCTCTCCGTTCTTTGTCTCATCTTCCGCGAGGGCTTCTTCGTCGTCCTCATCTATCTGCGGGTCCTCCATGATGACTTCTCTGAGGCCGCGTAACTCCATGTACGCGAGGAACCTCGTTTCCCAGAGCTCGTAGTTTTTCTCATCACCGTCGAATAAAAGTCTGAACCACTTTTGGCCTGCATGACTGGGCCCATAACCTGTTACGTTAGACATTTCTGCAGCAGTCTATCGCGTCCTTACAGTCATCCCGAAATGGTTAGCTAATACCATCTAGTGGCTAATATCAACAGAAGAAAAACACGTCCGCTATCATCTCTTTTGGTCTGGGAACTTTCTCTCTGACCGTTTATTCTGTGCATGCTCACATTACCTTTTAACGGTGCACGCAGGCACACATGCTCTAATAATGACGTCACTGGGTGGGCTATTTAACATGGCTTTACACTTACATTCAGTAATATGCTTAACAGAATCAGCTGGGATTTATCTTTTTGCATAACTTCAATCAGCTGTTTCTCAGTAGCAATGGAAAAAATACAGGGGATATATATGTGTTTCAATCTACAATATGAACAGCTATTCACTTAGACTTTAGTCTATAGATTAGGCTTAGAACATGATGTTATCTGTTCTGACATACCATGTGAAATGATTGGTAAATTTAGCAGTAAAAATACACTGTTTTGGTCTTGGTTGAGCTTGTGTGTAAAAAAAGTTCAAGTAATTTATGTTAAATGTATGCATTTTCTGTCTAAGCAATCATTGTGTCTAAGAAATCATTGCAATTTCTTCAGGAATTGCCTATTCTAGTTATATATATTTTAATTTTTTGCTTGGAACTAAACACAAACTTCTCCTGGTAATTAATGAGTAGTATATCATTCCTGTAGCGACCAGCCTGTTTGCTTATTATTTATAACCAGACTGCTCTTTCCTTGTTCCATTGTCAGCAAGAAACAATGAAAAGCCTGCAAGCAGTAATGATGTCTTGTCTTAACAAGGTCTGAAAAAACAAACATCCAGACATCGTTTTATATACTTTTAATGGCTGCTTGTCTGTGCAGAATCCTGATGATTGAAACAAATACTTTATTCAATGTGTATGTACATAGCCACTGCCACCTTCCCAGTAGATAATGATTATCTTTTTTCTGCATTTATTTATGAAAATCAGTCTGCAGAGTTGTTAAATCATGTAACAGCCTTTTCACAACCTTTGGATGAGACAATTTCACCGTTGCTTTAGTATTTGTACAATGTATTTTTATCATACATTCTTCATAGTTAAATGCATTTTCAGTTGAACTCGCTTTTGTTTAAAAGAAAATGAGAAAATGTTTGTAAGGCTAGTTAGCCAATTACATAAAATGAAATAACATATAGCTTCTAACAGGGGTGTTGCTTTTGACTTTGATTTATTCAAAAATGGTTTCGAACTCTCCATTGACATAAATACAAAATACTATTTTATCTCTCTGAAGATGACTAGAGGATGAGGGAGGTATTAAAAACAACCCAAGCCAAGCTTGTTTATTTAAAAAAACAATTGAGGGACTGATCTGTCGGTAAACGTTGTTTTTTCTTAATTTTAGGGTCAAAGAGAAAAGACGGCTGATATGCAGACCCACCAATTCTCTGCAGCCCAGGAGTTGAAGCCCCTGCTGTGATAAAAGTGACCTATTGATCAGAAACTACTAAGACAATAGTTATTGAGAATCCTAAGAGACAGTGGGTTACATTTCAAGTTAGAAAACCAACCTACCATCAGAAAACTGCTCTAGCTCATTTAGCCACTTCCTATTTATTATATACAATAGGGGAATCAAGGATACAACATGAAAACAACATAATTCTAGATAACCTATTAATGCTCATCTTGAACACATTTCCATAATCCTGAGGTTAAACTCACTGGATGTTTTCACACTCTCAATGTAACCGTGTTGCTCTCCCTTTAGGCTCCACTGTTATTTTCACATTACTGTATCATTGATATAGGCATGAGAGAAACAAAAATATATTACATGACTACTTTGGTTGTGCTAACTAGGAATTTGCATCACATAAGCTAGGCAAAAATAAAGCAAAGTTGAAGGTAAGACCCCAAGCGTCTGCCTGTGACCTATTGTAAACATTGTTTTGTTGTGCCAATAGGCTGTATTTTTCATATTCATACGGCTCATTACAGTAAAAAAGTAAACTTTGTCCCTGAGCTTTGAATGAATGTTTGAATTTATGATTCAACGGCAACTAGACTTGGTTGAAGATCTTGTAGATGTTTAACCTCTCCTCCAAAAGGTTCTTCAGTTGTTGACAGGGCTAGTTGCCTCTGTGGATTAATTTGAAGCCATTTAAAGTACACCTCAACAGAGTAAACAACAACATCATAATTTGCCAGAGAGGATGTCAGAGGAAATAGCTTGGCCTTCTTGGACTGTGAGGTGTGCATTGAAGAGGACAGAATCTCAACAATAGAGTCTACAGGAAACCTACACACTCAGACCAGTATTTACTTTTTGAACACTTAAAGATGATATTTTTATGTCACAAGGCGGAATTTACTTTTTACCTGTCAACTGTGCTGTGTGGGAGGTTCTTATAACGTTAAATGAGCCATTTTAAGGTAAAGCGGGTTGAAGCCATTAATGCAGTTAAAAATAGGTATTGCATTATTTTCAGACCTTAATCACATCACAATTAACTTGTTAACACTGACAGCCCTTGTCAGGACCTACAATATTATGTCTGAGAGAGACACCTAGCACCTGAAAGATGTGTTAGTGACATCTACTTTGGAGTCCTTGAATAGCTATATTTATTAATTTCATGGCATTATCAATTGTTGGGCTAGAGCCGCTGGAGAGAGGACGGCTCAAGCAGAATAAGGCTGTTAACACAAGGGCTGAATTGCAGGACAGACAAACAGAAAATTAATAAATCATTCCCTGAGAATTTCCTCGTAGCTAATCCTATGGGTCTAGTGTGAAATGCTGGAAAAGGAGAGGACATAAATGGCAGGGCAGGCTATAGCAATCAAACTGCACTCCTTGGGGTTCAAATTATCTTCTTTTAGCAGCTGACTCTGGGCAGCACACTGTTTTACTTCTGTTGGACCGGTCAGTGGCTTTTGACACTGTTGATCATCGCATTTTAATCAGACGATTTTAAAATTTCAGGATTGGTTTTAGATTGGTTTCATTCTAACCTCTGGGAGAGATCATTCTGTGGGGAAATTGGACATTTTAAATCAACTTCAATACCTTTAACATATGGAGTTCCATAGGGTTCTGTTCTTGGACCCTTACTGTTTTCAATTTCAATGCTACCACTTGGGTTGTATGTAAATTGACGTCTATTTCTAAAAGCCTATTGACCATTCCTGACTCTTTAGCAGCAGACTGAAGATTTTTGCTTTATAGGTTACTGTGGGGGAAAATAAGACTCCGACACAAAAACATTGTTTATTGGTGTAGAGGGGCGATTGTTCAGAATGTCTTTGAACCACATCTGTTCTCTTGCTGTGAGGTTGGGGTTCTGCTGAGGGGCAGACTCGCATAAGTGTAACTCCTTGTAGTAGCTGCAGACCAGGGGAGAGTGGCAGATGGGGAGTGAAAGTACATTTTATTTAAATGTTTACAGGTTTGTATACAATGAAAGAGATGCACCTGTTGGCCCTATTTCCCTGAAAGGTTCTGAGCAGCAGTATGGGGGTTGGGCTTGTTGGAAGAAGGATGGAACGACATGAAGAGCACAGCATGGCGGTATGACCTTGATTTCAACCCCAGGAAATGATTTGGTAGCTTTCGGCAACTATCACTAAGAGCTCAGTGTCCAAAGTGGTCTAGTTCAGGCAAATGTAATACAGAGCTATATGCTAACCGTTTTTCTTGATAAAGCTCTCTGATACAGAACTAGTGCCAGATAAACATTCAGTTTTTAGCCGTGAATCATTCAGGGATGGCAGAATGAAACTAACTAAATTAATTTTGTGCCTCCTAAGATTTTAGATCTCAGATGAGGGTGATATGTAAGCTGCTTGAGGGGTGCATGGCCTATTGAGAGGTGGGGCTGAGTTTCTTGCATGTGAAAGCTGATTTTGGGTAAAGACAGACTCCAGATTGGCAATGTTGGCTGCTGAGAATGAGGTGGTGGATGCAACAGTTTCTAGGAGACAAAGCAAACATCAAAACGTCAAAGTTGTTTATAGAATATGCTAGGGACTGTTAGGAGACATTTCTCCTCTCAGGCTTCATGGAGCTTGAGAGGGACCAGATTTTTTTGGTTCTGGGAGGTAGCAATTTTTGACACTGGAGGGACACCAGGATCATGAAGCTGGGACAAGATGAGAGCTGCCTCGTCTGTAGTTGAAGTGTCACAAATAGCTAGGCAAGCGCTCCTGTGCCGGCAGTCTGAGGGGGTGGAAGCAATCTCTGGGAGCACCTGGACACTGGGGTCCAAATACCAAATACAAGATGATGGTGGTTGCATTCAGACATCAATATGAAATTCAAAAGTAAGAAGAAAAACAGGGTGAGTAGAATATTTGCAATTCACAGTGATTGAACTGTAACGACTAACTGACAGAGCGAAGAGGAACCAATTTAAAACTTTGACAGCAGCAGGATTATTGGTTGCTGAAGGTCAAGGCAAATGGTCCCAGTTTTCCGAATTGGGAAGTCATTCTTCAATGTGTTCCCCAGGTGTTTTCAGTTCGAAAAGTTGGTAACAACATACAACGTGGATGCAATGAAGAAGATGTGTGGAATGTCACTGTTACAAGTTATATTTGAGCAAAAACTTGATGTGCAGTACGTGAATTAATAGAAGGTATTTCAACATTAACAAACATCTTTTTCCCCCATGTGATGACAAATATGACACGAAGTCGGCAAGTCAGCACCTATTTCTGGACCAATTTTCCAATTTGTTGTGCTGACTTGAGCAGGTGTTCATGTGCATTTTCCAATTTGGAAACTGTGTCCGACAGCTGTGGCTCAGTGGTAGAGCCAGTCGTCTCTCAACTGGAAGGTTGGGAGTTTTAACATCAGCACCTGCAGCCACATGTCTGATGTGTCCTTGGGCAAGACACTTAACCCCAAGTTACTCCTGCTGCTTCGACGACAGCATATGGATGTTTATGAATGGGATTAGGTAATACTGATGGAAACTTTACATAGCAACCTCTATCATCAGTGTGTGATTGGATGTGAATGGGTAAGTGTGACCTGCGATGTAAAAGTGCTTTGAGTAGTCAGAAGAAATGTGCTATATGAGCTCAAGTCCATTAACAATTTACCACATGCATGCCGGGATGCATGCCCCTGATTGGCAATCAGAAACAGGTTAGCTTAATCACCTGCCAATACTGTGGTAGAACAAATCTTGAAGAGAGGGAAAAACACTTAAAAAAACCCCACCACAATAACCTTAGTACTCTTTCAAATCCATATGAGGCAACCTGAAAAAAGACAAAGATATTGTTCCTTTTTTCTTTTGACTGCAGAACAATTGATCATAAAAAAACAAAAGCAAACAATTAGTCATTTTTTGGTAGCACCTTCAGAAATAACAAAGAGTTGGAATTTGAAATATTGGTAACATGTTTATGTTATTGTGTTGTTCTTCAATGGGTCTCAGCCAAATTTTAATGTTAAAATATAGGCCCTGTTTATTTAATCCATCACATTAAACTCCATACCATAGAGAAAAGGTTTACGTTTTTGGTTTAGAGCAAATGTAAGTCATGTATTCTGCAAGTATTATACAATATATCACTAGGTATACTGTATTTGCACATCTGTTGGACTTTAACTAAACATATTGTTCTATGATGGTATTAAGTTAGTTAACTTTAAGTCTAAAGAACATAGTACAAAGTAGTAAAAGGGCTTCAAGCTTCACTTGTTTCCATAAAATACATCAAGACTGTGAATTGTCAAACATGGAAGAAAAACACAAGATAATAAAAAGAGTACTATAAAGCATCGGTTTTATATGCTTCAGGACAGCCGTTTGAAGTCAGCGTTAATAAGAACCATGATTTATACTTCTTGGGAGAATCATAACCCCTGTACTTTCTCACAAAGGCAGCTGGTCCTGTGGAACAGTACTGAAGGTAACACTTGATATAAAAAATGATGGTAGTCTCTTTAACCTTTTGGGGAAAAAATCATTTGAGTTGTTGATTAATAAGAAATTTCTCTCTGCAGGACTAGGAAAAGAAATGTGTCAACAACATGGATATAAAAGACATTTCATACAGGACATCGGTGTGATAGTTTTCATAACCTGGAGGTTTATTTCACTTTTCACAATTTTCACGGGTTTAATGTTTTCCACATAATTATTGAGCAGTAATGATTGAGGCTGACCAGTTTTGTTGCAGATTCTTATTTGTTGTGTTGCAGGAAAATAAAAGTAGAAATTAAAAATGCAATTAAACTGATTTGGATGGAGCATGAAATATAATGAAAAGCTCATGAGAAATTAAACACCTCCAGCAAAATAATGACAGAAACTAATATGGTGTTCCTGCAAGTGTGATTGAAGCTTTAGACAATAAACTTTTTTTTTACAAACTTTTAATTGATGTAGTTTGATGATGGATGTGAATGTAATGAAAAGCTATTTATAAAAAAAATAACACAGGCCTGAAAGTACCTGAAAGCTCTGTCTGAAATTACCTTTAATGGATCTTCATCAAAGCATGACAGGTTTCTTGTGCAGAGGCTAAAGAGTGAAGCACTTTTCCTGAAATGATCAGCAAATATAGAAACTCAGTTTTTTACAAGTTTATGTATTATGTTTTTTTTTTAAATCTTCTTTCTCTGATCAACCTCAGCATCTGTCGGACCTTTGCTTAACATATTGCTATTTTATACGCATCTCTGGTTTTATTTAGCTTGGCCTTTCTGTGGGGATTTTAATGTTCTTCTAACTTCTGGTGGTTTTTCTTCCAGTCAAAAGACATGCATATTAGGTGGTAATTATAAAGAAACAGGTAAATGAGTGGGATGGATGTAAAGTGCAAGAAAGAAAGGTGGTGTTGTCAGATGTATTGATTGTTTGACCCGTGGAATATCTTAAAGTAAACACTTTAAGCAACACTCAGATAATAAGTTCCACTAAGTGATAATAAAACTGTTCTCAAAATAAAGAGTCCTGCTCACTTCCAAACAAAGAAAGGCACCAGATTAAACAGCATGCCTTCCATGTCTTTCTCATGTAAAACAAATAGTTAGCTATCATTGGCATCAACAACCTTATCTCCAAAGGTGAAACCTTTTCATTAAACGTACATTGTGTGTCACAAACCCATCATTTTAAAATGTTGATATTTTCTTTATGTAGCACTGGCACAAAACCTGCTTTGCAAGATAAAGATATTTGGTCAAATACAGACACTTAATTGGTGTCCCAACTAGGGATGGACATGAGTGCGCATTGGAATTATCTGAGTAACAATTCACTTCTCGGGCACACATCTTTTTAGGCTAAAACAGTTCCACTCAGTTAGTTTTACATGTGTAAGAGTTCTCTGGGTTTGCCTAACTTAATATACTCAGTAAGGAAACAGTTAAATGATACACAGAGGTATAACTTCTCAAGCCACAGCTCCCACTTAATTCAACATACACACGCATGCACTGCAAGCCAGATTATGACAACCATGACAACCAAAACTGCTCAAGGCAGCTGCTTTAACTCTCAAAGGATAGATTACTCCAACAGACGAGAGCACACAAAAAAAGACGTAGATAACGTGCAGTACAAGATATGTGCCATTAGTATGAAACGCATTAGGACCTTTCTGTGTTTGCCTATATTTGATTTTTGCTCTGTAAAGTTGTCATTCTCACAGCATCATTACGTATTACACATGCAAACAACCTGTACAACCTCAGCTAATTGAATATGCCACCAAGACTTTTGTATACTATAATAAAGGATATAAGCCCAGAAAACAAATAAAATCAAAAAACAGAACTTGAGTTTTGCATTATTTCAATAAAAACCACAGAGAAAACCCTTATAATGAACACATCAACACAGACTATTGCCAAAATTACATGAGATAATTCCAGAAGTGTTCAGAAGTTTAAAGCTTCTACCGAGTAAGGAATACTACACTTACTACACTGAGTAAGGAATAAATAGTAAATGCTCTAATGATAAGAACTGCTAAGAAACAGACTTATTATTAGGCTATGTGTGAGGGAGATCACACTGGTCACTCACTGAGGAGGTAATCATGTCAGGCAGTGTGTGCGTGTGCGTGTGCGTGACTAATTGGTGTGACTACCAGGTGTGTTAAGCTTATATATACCCTTGGGTTGCAGCACTCTGTACAGACTCGTTGTTACAGAGACCTGTGGACATGCATTAGTGGAGAAATGTCAGAGTGGAGCTGCTACACACTGCTATGCAGGGACCCTGAACCTGCCTTTTACTCTGACGCCTGATGAATGCACTATGACGTAAATGGCTTCTAGGAGCTCAGTCTTCGCACTCTATTCTGGACATCATATTCCAGGACATTTTCAGTGCCCCCCCCAAGGTCAAGCAAAGTTTTTTTTTTTTTTTTTTTTTTTAAGATTTATTTTTGGTCTTTTTGTGCCTTTATTGTAGGGATAGGATAGTGGATAGATTCGGAAATCAGGGAAATAAATCATTTAAGGATACCTTTCCGATAGAAAAGGACATCTGTCATTAAAAGTAACACATGAACACCAAGTGTTTGTGTCGCCATGTCGGCTTGTCCCCACCCCCTCAACGCTGTAAACCTAGGGGTAACACTGATTTTCATTCACAATTTTGTTTGTATTCCAGGAACACATTGTGCTTACACCATTATGTTCCTTTTCCTACCGCAAGTTGGTAGTGTCAAAACTGGAGCTTCTCATGCAAGTGCGTTTAAAAAGAAGCAGTCAGTCATTCTCAGAATAAAACTGATAGACGTGTAGGCTTTTTTTTCCAATATAGAAAGACAGAAAATGTCTTTGTGCTTTTAGGGGGTATTTTAACTGCACTAAAGACGAAGTGATAGAAATCACACTGAACCTCATCCGTTTTTATTGTTTTAAACACCAGATGAACATTTAAAAAAAATGTTTTATCGTGCCTGCTGGTTTTACTGATCACTCATTAGTATTGTGTCACATTTCTATTAGTCATTTTAAACATCAGAGTGCTTTTTGGCATTTTAACACTTCCCTGCTCCTTGATAAAACCTTTTTAGAGGGTTTTAGGTTTTTATGGAGGAATTTTAGAACAACATGTCCTGATTTTAAGTGTTTAAGACAGTGGTGGGATTGTGGGAAGGCTGAAATTAGGGTTATCTGTCAGCAGTACACTCTCAATGTCACACGGGACATTACCAGATCTGTAAAAGCTCTAGAGATTGATATTGTGGAACTTCAATCCTTGATAGATTCCACAGGAAATCAAGGACATATTGAAGTTCTTAAAGCTAAAAAGAAAGCCCTGACAGACCTGCTGGGCACCAGAGCCGAGGGAGCCCTCGTCAGATCGAGATTCCAAAGTGTGGCTCAGATGGACGCCCCGTCCAAGTTTTTCTTTGGAATGGAAAAAAAGAATGGACAAAATAAATGTATGCATGGCCTTTGAACAGGAGCTGAAAGAAGCTGGAGACATCCGACAACATGCTGTGGAGTTTTATTCAGGGCTCTACAACAGTGAGTACACTGACAATGAACAGCTGTTTGACTCTTTTTGTGATGGTTTACCCCGTGTCTCTGAGGACTCCAACCAGCTGATCAGAGAACCTCTACAGCTACAGGAGCTGTCCGCAGCTCTGCAGATCATGGAGGGAGGGAAAAGCTCCTGGAATAGATGGACTACCAGGTGAGTTTTTTAAAACGTTTTGGGATGTGCTGGGAGAAGATCTTCTTGCTGTTTTAAATGAAAGCCTGGCTGAAGAGTCATTGCCCCTCAGCTGCAGGAGGGCAGTAATTACACTCCTTCCAAAGAAAGGTGATCTCCAAGAGATAAAGAACTGGCGTCCTGTTTCCCTGCTATGCTGTGACTACAAAATTTTCTCCAAAGCTCTGGCCAACAGACTGAAGGATGTAATGGACCAGATCATACACCCGGACCAAAGCTACTGTATGCCTGGCAGGTTTATTCATGACAATGTGTCTTTAATTTGTGATGTTTTGGACGTCTCTAGTTCATTGGACACAGACCTTGGTCTCATTTCGTTAGCTCAAGAATAAGCTTTTGAAGGGGTTGAGCACCTCTACCTCTGGAAAGTTCTGGAGAGTTTTGGTCTCAGCCCTGGTTTCATTGCTATGATCAAGGTTTTGTACCAGGACATTGAGAGTGTACTGAAAATCAATAGAGGACTAAGTGCACCTTTTAAAATTAAGAGAGGAATAAGACAAGGTTGTGCTCTTTCAGGGATGTTATATTCCATCTCTATTTTTTTTATGTATTGTACAGCACTTTGGTCAGCTGTAGCTGTTTTTAAATGTGCTTTATGAATAAATTTGACTTGACTTGACTATTGAACCCATGTTGTGTAAAATACGGTCTTCCATTGAAGGGTTAATTTTGCCTCACTGTTCAAAACATTTTATTGTGTCAGCCTATGCAGATGATGTTATTGTCATGATAAAAAATCAAAAATAAGTGTTTTTAATAGAAAACATTGTCAAAGATTTTGGTTTAGTATCATCTGCAAAAGTGAACTGGGGGAAGAGTGAAGGGTTAGCAGTTGGTTTTAAATCACATTCGCTGCCCAACCTACCAGCAGGACTAACATGGGGAATAAATGGTTTTAAGTATCTTGGTGTGTTTTTAGGGGATGAGCTCACTGTACAGAAGAACTGGGAGGAGGTGGTGGAGAAAGTGAAGGGGAGGCTGGAGAAGTGGAGGTGGCTGCTGCCACAAATGTTGTACAGAGGAAGAGTGCTCATCATAAACAACTTGGTCTCCTGTGGACTCTGGCTGGACTCCTTAAAGAACTGCAATCGGTGATGTTGGACTTTTTCTGGGACAAGCTGCATTGGGTTCCACAGGCTGTGCTGTTTATACCTAAAGAGGAAGGAGGGCAGGGTCTGGTCCACCTGGCCAGCAGAGTAACTGCCTTCAGAATGCAGTTTCTACAGAAGTTCCTCACTGGCCCAGCTGATGTGGTCTGGAGACCAGTGGCCAGCAGCATTTTTAAAAAAGTGAATGGATTAGGACTAGAATCCTCACTGTTTCTAATGAATACTGACTGTTTTAATCTGTGCAACCTGTCTGCTTTTTATCAGAGCCCTTTTAAAACCTGGAAACTGTTTTTATGGAAAAAACTAGAGCCCACACTGTCCCTAACTGGCTGCTGGAGGAGCCTCTGATCTATGGGGCCCAGCTGGATGTTCAGGACACATCTTTAATGGGCCTCACGCATGCTCTCATCTCCACTGACAACACCACACTGAGACAGATCGTGGACGTAGCTGGACCTGAACTGAACAATACAGCAGCAGTGACCTCTGCTCTAGGTCTCCGGTCTGCACGTTTTGTGGACAGAGTGCTCAGACTGACGGGGGAAGAGAAGGAGATGCTGCAGGATTACTGTAGCAGGAAGGAAGTACCTATTGACAGTGATCCTTTTCCTCAAATAGGCCTCACAATGAATTCTTGTGTTTCAAGTGAAAGACATTCAAAAGGGACTGATGATAAATGTTTGAACTTTTATAACGTTAGAGGTAAGGAATTGTTTTGTGTGTGTGTGTTAAAGTTTTAAATGAGAATGTACTGAAAAACAGAGTGGACACCAAGTGGAGACAATGGTTGAAAGTGGCTGACCACATCAAGCCAGTGTGGAGAGTTTTTTATAAAAGCTCTCTGAACAAGAGATCTGGTGATCTACAATGGAGGATTTTAAATGGAGCAATAGCCGTAAACTCTTTTGTCTCTCGTTTTAATCCTGTGTCTAATCAATGTTTCACTGCTTTTCAGAGTGTGTCAGACTCAGCGATCTGTTTGGGGTTTTAAAGAAGGTTTTTATGGGTTTTAATGTGACATGGTCAAAAACAGTTTTTATCTGTGGAGCAGGTTACAACAAAACTAACACAGTTAAATGGAAACTTTTTATCAGGACAAGCAAAACTGGCAAACTATCTTAGCAGGAAGAAAGAGTTGGAGAACAGGCAGGGAAAGGAAGTGACTGACTTCTTCCTTGCCATAACAACCCCCCTCCCCACCGGATTGTTGATGGACGGCTTGCATCCCCCCCACCCCCTTGCTCCCTATCCCTCTTTCTGCATCTTATCCCATCTCTCCCCTTATCCCTTTCCAAGCCCGGCGCAGTCTAGGCCTGTGAAGGCTGTTTCGTCATGAGCCGGGGATCCAGCCGAAGACTTTTGCTGCTTTGCTAAAGTGCTCATGATGGATAGGCTGGGTCTTTGTAATATAGCATAAGTTAGGTCTTTTACCTGCTTTTTGTAACATAACAATGAGTAAGGTATTTTACCTGCTTTTTGTGAAGTGTCTCGAGATAACACTTATGAGTTGATGCTATACAAATAAAAATTGATTGATTTAATTGATTGAAATAGGCCAAAAATTAACTTTTTTATATCCCACGTGCCTTGATGAATAAAGACTCACAAATTGATCACTTAATGCCACGCAAAACCCAGACACCATCACACCTGTGGCTTTTTGTTGTTTTCCAGCTGCATTCTTTTAATAAATTAACCTTTGATTATGTTCTTGCCCAGCATCTAGAAGCTTCAAAAAATGTTTTACCCAAGGCCAAACTTCCTTGCAGACCCCTGAGAGGAAGAAGCAGAACACAATACTTAACATATTACACATCAAGCAGTTTTGGGGGTTAAGTGTCTTGCTAAAGAATAACTCGGCAGTGCAAGTGCGCTGGCACCACTCTAGCAACCATAAAGCAGAGCCCTGTACTGAGGCGTACGTCCCCTGACTAAGCTGCCAGATAGAAGCAGTTGGGATGGAGAAATTGTGAATTAAAAATAGTACATGAAAGTGCTTGGTTATGTACTGTACTGTACTGCAGTCAACAGTTTTTTTCTTTGTAATGTCAATTACCACCTGAAAAGAAAAAAAACTAAACCTGAATATGATTCATGTGTTTTCAATCCAGATGTATCACTGCATCAGGATGTACTGATCCCTTGTCCCTGGATTACAAAGCCGGTCACATTTGCACGCTCTGTGTGGAGGATATTGAAGATACTATATCTATCTCCTACATCCTTAAATAAAAACAGATCCTTGTGTTTTAAAAAAGGCACCAGGATCCATTGGATGAATATCAACTCTTATCAGAGCATCATTTTCCCCTGCCTCATGTGTGTGTATAGTGTTTTCATCATTGTGTAAAGCTCCTGTATATAAACATAATAAAATGTAATCTATTGCTTCATTTTCTGAGTCAGGTTCACAGCCCATTAATAATGCCACAAAGACAACACACTTATTGTCATGGGTGATTGGGCAGAAGGGTTATTATGAGATTCAATGATCACTGTTGTTGTCATACCGCTCCATGATTCATATTTCTGCTGTTAGAAAGACGAGCTGTAAGGTTACATACACAAGCTTCAGTCATCTCCAAGCCTCCTTCACAGAGTCTCAGTCTCCAGCATTCTTTATCTGTGTCACACACAGATGCCCACAAGTATCCGTCTCTGTCCTCTGAGCTATTTTGGTACATGTTTGTTCAGAATTACAGTAGCATGCTCCTGCCCATCAAGTGTGAAAGGCATCGCTGCAGTGGCATGTAATCTATCATTAAAGATGCATTAAACGTATTTATTTGTGTCTCCTCTTGAAACCAACTCCTTATGTCTCAGTGCCTGTCAGTCAGACGGATGCAATGTTAATTCTAACAGCAGAAAGATATATGAACACACTTTAAAATAGAAAATGGTGACATTTAGCTCCTTATTTAAAAAATGTGCTTTTTAAGCTGCTGGCATTTTCCCTTTCTTAGGCATCTGATTATCATCTTAATACTCCTGATGTTTTCTGAGAGGTGTAACAGCTGCGTAGTCTCAGTGAAGTGACATAATGATTAAGTTGTGATTTTATGGACAATGACAGACCACTTCCTCTGATCCAGTGTGTCTTACAGAGATGTCAGACACAATCAGGAAGGAGAAGACAACAGTTGGATTAAGAGGATGAGACAAAATGAGGACAGGTGAAGACTTTAATAAATTTGTGTTTACTCACATATTGCAAACTATTTTTAAAAAATAGCACAAAATCTTAATGCAATCTGAATACTTGACAGTGACTAAAAATGAATTGTTCTGCACTCTTTCCTTTGTCTTTGAAATACTGGAGACATTTACATATTTTTTCATGGTGTGCTGCAGCAGAACAAATATTTAGCATCTCAGCAGGGATAAGAGGCATGCTGACTGGTCCACTAAGCCAGAATTAATCATAAGGATTAGTTATTAGCTCTGAGATGGTAAAAAACCAATTAGCTTTGCTGACCAAGTATTTGTGCAAATGGAAGCAATTTGAATCCTGGACAGATTGGATGGGGTTTGATAATGTGTGGTATGTTTTCACAAAGGACCTTAGTCCCTCTCTCTTGTTGTGACTACTGTTAGAACACATCTGTCCTTTCTAGCAATTATGGAGAAAACTCACCGTGCTCCCTGACCAAACCAGACTTTAACATCAAAGTCCAACAAGCAGCCGTCTAATACTGTGAGGGACTCGGTCAAAATGAAGACTAACAAGATCTCACACTGCGTAAGACAGCAGGCAGAGCATGACTATTGCACCCAAACACACACAAACACAAATCCACACATACACAACTTGGAGTAAGAACAAAAAAAAAAAAAAACTCAATAACTTTCAAAAACTCCAACTTTCTTCACATGACCTACTGCTAGCTTTTAGCTCATTGATGAAGGCTGCAAAAGTGGAAAATAAATGTGGCTGCTCAAAGTCTGCCACGTCATTTTGTTTTTCTGAAGAGACGGTTTCTAAAACAGCTTGCAACAGGATAACTTGAATGACTTGAATGTGAATTTGTATTTGTTTCTCAAGAGTTAGTGCCCCCTATACTTTATTGTAGCTCAAGCATTTAGGGGCGGCTGTGGCTCAGTTAGTAGAGTCGATTGTTTCTCAACCAGAAAGTCGAGGGTTCAATCCCAAACTCCTGCAGCAACATGTCCACTGTATCCTTGGGCAAGACACTTAACCCTGAATTGCTCCCGCTGCTTAGTCGGCGGTGTATGAATGGGATTAGTTACTTTTAATGGTCTCACTACACTGCAACGTCTGCCATAGTGTGTGAATGGGTAGGTGTGATGTACAGTGTAAAAGCGCTTTGAGTAGTCAGAAGACTAGAAAAGCGTTATACGAGCTCAAGTCCATTTACCAAGGGGGCAAAAATAAGGGCAATAAAATAAAGTACATTGACTGTGTACTGTTATGACTGTAGTGTATTTCTGGGTTGTGTGTCTCTGTCTGTCTTTGTGCTGTGCTGCAGGTACCAACTCCATGATTGGGAAAACGCTGACAGTGCGCACGGGCCAGCAATAGGACGGAAGCTGGTGCTGTGTGCTTGCGCCGTATTAAAGGATACCAGAGGGCGCCAGTTTGAAATGGAGCTGCGGAAGCTGGAACGCTTCCGCAGCTCCAATGTTAAATGAATGTTAAACTATTTGCAAAAGAAACAACGAGACTTTATTTACTACTACACGAACTAAATAGTGCCTGCACCTTAATCAATGGTTACACTGTGGATTCTAGGTAGAACCAAAGGTTGGTAGGATGGGAAAAATATATATTTACTAAAAATATATAAATTCATGAAAAAAGAGTGAGACTTCAAAAAGTCTTGTAGTTACTGTAAGGATAACAGAACACTAAGTACTGCTATGCTAGGTTAAAGAAGGGGAGAGAGAAATATTTCAAAAAGGTATCCTCTGTGGGCTCGTGTGTGTGTGTCTTGTAAAGATGATGATTACTCCATTCAGTCTAGGATCCTGTAACACAAGAGAGCAAGGCACAGGAGAAGTATAGAAGAGTGAAAGCCAGAAAAAGAAAGGAGACGAGAGAGAATACAAACGGAGGTTGACACCACATTTTCAGAGACTTCAATATGGCTGTTATCTTAACAGTAGGACAGGAAAAAAATCGGTTGCATCATTGTGCTGGAAGGAGAATGAAAGGGATCCAAAAAACGATACTTGGTTTTTGTTGGACACTTGGAGTTTGCACATAAAGAGGTGGTCATTGTCTTTACGGGTCTAAACCTTGTGGTTATTTCTTCTGTCCCTGTTAAATGAGACATAAACATTACATTGTCACAGCTATAGGGAACCATGTACGCCATCACCACAAAGTTAGCTTGACTGCCTGTTCAAGTGATTTTGCCAAATACTGTACGCAAAGCCAAATTGTGTGCTGCTTTGAGATACAGAAGATTACCCCCCCCCCCACACCATTTTATGAAAAGTGGTTTTCATAAAATGAAGGTGGAGTGGAGATTATAGGAATAGACTCAGTTTGGACACTAGTTTGCTGTTTATCATTAGATTTACTCAGGTGTGTCGAACATAACATCACTGAAGGTCAAATCTTCCAGAGGATGAAATAAAGAGGGGGCGGCGTTCTTTCACTGGCTGTTTACTTCTTCCTTCACTCACAGATACAAATATCTCAGTGTCCATGCAATACAACTTGGTAGTGGGTATTGCTGTGGTTTCTATAATGAAATGAATAGCAATCAACTAAATATATATTATGTAACTAAAATCATAATGGATCAGCTTACCTCTGTATGCAGTAATATACAAAATATTATAGAACAGAAAGTACTTATTTAGGAGTGAAATAAAGGTCTACATGTCTCTTTGACCTGGATTACTACGGAGAGGCTATCAAAGGCTTTACAATCAGAACAATCAATCGTATCCCTGTCTTTGTGTGATATGTGGCTTTCATTGACAAATTTAATCTGCTCTGGAACTGCTATTAAGTTCTTAAGCTGACGGACTTCACCCAAACAAAGCGGCTCGCAGTTGCTAACTACAAACATCCATCACACAGTACACTTTGTGCAACTGACTATCAACAAATGACGTCATCAATACGGCCAACTCCCATTCTTCCTCTATGGTTCCAGCACGCCCAACTGTTTCCCCCACCAGCCCCCCATACCGTCCAAAGGTCTGCTCCTCCATCCTCCCAGCTGTCTCTGTGATCAACAGATCCCCCCCCACTGGCCTCATCCCTCATTCCCACAGTCACCAACGACCTCCTTCTCTCCTCAGACTCTGGCCTCCTCCACATCCTCATCCTCCTCGATCTCACTGCAGCCTTTGAAACCATCAGCCACAATATTCTTCTATTCCGCTTAGAACGCTCACTCAACATCACTGCCACTGCTCTTTCCTGGTTAAAATCCTACCTCATCGACAGACAACAGTTTATCAACATCAATAATTTCTCCTTTGTCCCAAGGCGTCCCCCAGGGTTTGGTGCTTAGTCCCCTCCTGTTCATCATATACTTGCTCCCCTCCCCCTTGGTAACATTATCCGCCAGCATGGTCTCCATTTCCACTGTTATGCAGATGACATCCAGCTCTGCATCCCCTGCAATTCAATCACCACTGAAACCTGCTCTACCCTGACAAACTGCCTCAATGAAATAAAAACATGGACACCAACTTCCTCTCTCTTAGCTATGCAAAATCTGACATAATAATCATCGGCCCCAAATCCCTCACCAACTCCATTCACAACTTCTCCTTCACAGTAGACAACTCCACTCTCTCCCCCTCCCCTCATATCCGCAATCTTGGAGTCATCTTTGACAGCCAGCTCTCCTTCGATCACCACGTCACCCAGCTCGCAAGAACCGCCTTCTTTCACCTCAAAAATATAGCCCGCCTCCGTCCACTACTCTCATTTGCTGCTGCTGAAACCCTAATCCATGCATTCATCACATCCAGACTCGACTATTGCAATAGCATCCTTTTCGGCACATTATTAAACTCCAATACATCCAAAACTGCTGCATGCCTTCTCACCCACACCTGAACCTGTGAACACATCACCACTGTCCTGCAAAATCTCCACTGGCTCCCTGTCCTGTACCATATCCAATTCAAAATCCTTCTCCTCACACATACTGTAAAGGCCTTAACCACCAGGCCCCCTCCTACCTCACAGCTCTCCTTCACCCTCACACTCCTGCATGCAACCTTTGTTCTTCAAAAGCCAACCTCCTATCTCCCCAACTTAGAACCAAGTACCGAACCTGGGGGGACAGAGCCTTCTCCATAGCTGGCCCCCTCCCTCTGGAACTCACTCCCTACACACATTCAACACTGCACCGACCCTCCTACTTTCAAATCACTGATCAAAACTCACCTCTTCAAACAAGCTTTTAATGTATGATTGTGATGTATGTTCTGTTTTCTGCAGCTGTACCTTTATGTTGTTATCTTGACGATTTCTGTGTAATGTTGCAGTGTCTATTAGTCTGTCCTTACTGTGCTGTTCTTTCTGTTATTTTTAACAAATGTACAGTGTCTTTGAGTTTTGAAAAGTGTTTATAAATAAAATGTATTATTATTATTATTATTATTATTGTTATTATTATCTTCATACACATTTACACAGGACTCTGAGACATATTACTACAATAGCAAGTGACTGCTTGTGTTAACAAGTGAGAGAGATTGGGGGCAAAGTTTTTAGACCCCCAACCACCCCACCACCTTGAAAACGAACTCCGCGTTGACGTAGTAAAGATGAATGGGCGAAACTGACCTGAGGACGAGAATGGATGAATGAAGCTCAAACTATGAAAAGTATGTTTTTAATCACCCCACTTGAAAATAGTTTAGTAAATTAAGTGACAAATTTATGATGGCACATCTAGTGAGTTTCAGAACTATATAGTTTGGCACTTCCAAATGACAGAGTCTGCGGCAGGCTCCGCACATTCTGACATCACGCTGATTTTTATACATCAAGACGTGTGCGTGAAACACAGTGTACTCAACATTTTAGTGTGAATACACTGTTCATACATGAGGCTCCAGATGTTCCAGGAAGGACTCAAGTGCCAAGGCCACTGCCTTGTCCACTGACCGGCCACTTCACCACCCAGTTAGAGGTGACGATGGCAGCATCACCCACAAATTGGATGTTTCTGCTGGTCCTCCCCTTTTGGTTAAACCCCCTTCCTTCCATGAGGTGCTTGTCTATGCATATAAAAATGAAAAATTACAAAAACAAACCTGTGCTTTGTCTGGGCAGTGTAGTCATCCCTTGGAAATTATACAAATTGATTCAAATGGCTTGCAATAAGCAATTAGCATCACTCCTTAATCCACTTGTCCACTCCTTAATGGACAACTTGAAAGAAAGTCCCAGAACTATAAAACCATAGTCTGAGGACTATGACTCTTTTGGGTTCTTCTTTAAGGTTGCGGTCTAATAAAGATCTGAAATGTACCTCATATCAGCATAACCAAAGAGAATCCAAGCTTTCAGGTATAGTGTGCCAGTGGATTTGAACATTCAAACAGTAAATGCAAATAACAGGAAACGAAAGATCCAACAGGCAGGTCTCAAAAGGCAGTTAAAGCTTAAACGCAATACAATAAAGGAACATTAAATAAAATATCAAAAGCCAATAAGATGAGAATAATATAAAAATAATAAAGAAGAAAAGGGAGACGACATCATAAACACTTAAAACAACATGA
This sequence comes from Labrus bergylta, assembly GCF_963930695.1. Lineage (NCBI taxonomy): Eukaryota > Metazoa > Chordata > Actinopteri > Labriformes > Labridae > Labrus > Labrus bergylta. The sequence continues at coordinate 9,906,927 of NC_089201.1, read as the reverse complement.
AGATAAAAGGAAGAATTAAAAAAATAAAAGCAATAGAGGACAGAAGACAATAGAACCCATGATAAAGAGCAGGCCTGCTATTAACTTTAATAAAAAAAATGTGCTCTAACTTGTGAGAAATTGATAGATGTTCTGAAGTCACCCATCAACAAAGTATACAGTGGCAGCAGCCAATGATATGATCTGGTATTGATAAAGTACAACAAGTCAAGTAAGTGTTTCCTTAAATGGGCGTGTGTCTCCGTAGTGAGATCCAGTTCAAGTAGGACTAATGCTGCTCTTCGTGTTGCACGCCAGAATTGCCTCTTCTAATTATTGTGCGGTTGTTGTAAACAAACAGTCCTGTCAATGTATGCCTCAAGATTTCTCATCCACCTGCCCCACTTTGTGCACCAGAGAGTTCCTTCTCCTACTCTCTTGTGTCTGTGACTAGAGTTTTTGTCCTCTGTTTTATTTTTCAAAATTGGACCTCCATCATGTACTTGAAGATGTACTTTGTTCTGTGTTCTCCTTAATTAAATTGAAAGCTCCACAGTACATACATGTCCTCAATAAATGTGGAGAGTGCAGGAGGACCTTCAGCCTTCAGACATGCAAATTTGAAGCGTGAGAGGCAGACATGCGCAGTAAAAACTGTTTTATCCCAACCAGCAGGGCAGGATTGGAAAAAATGTTCACATGGACATTGATGCGAACCATCAGCATAAACCACCCCTTGTCACGGGTGTGGGAAAACGAGAGGTGGACCAAAGTGCAGAATATCCAAAATAATTTAATTAAACAAAAAGGCAGAAGGCAAACCAAAACTTACTTTCCAACGAAAAAACACAGGGATCAAAAACAGGGAGCCACACAGGAGCAAGGGGAAAAACAGACACAGGTGAGGACAATCAAGACTGGAGGGAAACACACAGAGGCAGGGAGAAAATACAAGACAAGAAACACTGAGGACAACTAAAAAATAAATCATGAAACACTGAAGACACACAGGGAACTCAACGTAGATAAACACTAGAACCTAGAACACTGGGATAAGAAATACCAAAATAAAAACATTTGTAACTAAACTAGGAAACGAGATCTTCTAAAACAGGAAATATAAATCTAAACTCTGAAAATACAAAATATATAACTTAAACAAGACCAAATCATGACACCCCTCTTGTTTGGAACGCTCTTCCGATTCTGGCCTTCACAGGGGTTCTGCGAGCCCTTAAACCAACAAAACATGCTCCACTGGTTGAATCATTGACACGCTTAGAACCATAGCAGTGGAAATACAGTGCTGGGCAATCAGGAGCCATTTGTGGTGGCTTGCTCATGGACACAGGGACAGAGGTATCAGGGAATCAAACTACCAACCCAGATATAATGGTTAACCCCCTCCAAGTCCTGAGCCTCCGCAGCTCCACAGTGACATGTCTTACTTGCAAGATATCACGTGTCAAAAAAGTGAGCAAGTCAGCTCAGAAGATTTTTATTGAGCATTTAAGAGAACGGCTATCCTGTTGCTATTGGAGAAGAGTTTTTTAATCAGTCAATGCAGTTTCAGCAAGATTTTAAAGGTACCAAAACTGGTTCATAAACTCCTACATGAATGCTACCTCAGAAGGGCAGGTGTGTGGTCTGTATAGTTCACACATTGCTGCGCAGCAATGCCTGAATCTGGCTCTGTCATTAAAAATAACACAGAAAAGTTTTCTGGACATAATTATAAGTATTGAAGTCCTGCTCCCTCCTACTCTGCAACACAGGTTTACCGCCTACTCCCTTCAGACAACCAAATCAAAAACGCCTCAGCGGTGTCCCCAAAAACAGATGCCTACATGCAGAGAGGCCAAACACGCATTATGTAAACAAGCTTTTATGTGACTGCCTCTGATTTTGTATAAGGTTTAAATTCAATCTTTTTTTTTATATGTACAATTTTAGCAAAAGCGCTGCCGTCCTGCTGTCTGGCTTTTACATAACCTCTAGGACTGTTTATATCTGTGTGTGTGTGTGTGTGTGTGTGTGTGTGTGTGTGTGTGTGTGTGTGTGTGTGTGTGTGTGTGTGTGTGTGTGTGTGTGTGTGTGTGTGTGTGTGTGTGTGTTCGGTGTGGGCTCATATGCCTGTGGTGTGTGTGCGTGTTGTGTGTGAACATGTGAGAGTAAGAGATTGGGTTTGAACTCCCATTTGAGTGTGTTTGCTCACTGTGGTGGAAAGAAGCTGCTACACTTCTCCATCTGCAATCACTATGTTTCAGTCTCTGAACAATGTGCAGCCAAGTTTCCCATCATGCATCTGTTATGTTTTCCTTTCATCCATCTTTTTTGCTGCAGCTGCTGCTGTCTTATTAGAACTGAAATACCTGAATTGATTCACTTTAACATTAACACTGAACGTTTAATCTGTCAAGGGCGGATGTACTCTCGAAATGCAGTTTACCATGAATAAAAACTATGGATTGGGATTAAGTTAGTTTGGCCTTCAAATTATGATAAAAGTGATTATTTTTTACAAGACACTCACAAAAGTGGTATTAATATTTAGAAATTACATTTGTTAGAGCTTTCTTATGGAAATTGACAGAAATCCATGCGCTAACCTAATAGGTGCTGCAAAGCAAATTTCTGATATGCAATTTCAGTGAATTGATACATTGATACATTTACCAAGTCTTGTCCATGAAACATGCTTTAGTATAAAACAACCTCCGTTTTGATTGAACAGGTCAACAGCGCATCAACATTTGCAAGTTGAAAATAAAATGCACAATTTTGGTTCAAGAGAGATTTTGGTTCAGATGTGTACATGGGATGTGACCTTATTCAGTTGAGTGCCTTTTACAGTATACTTATAAGTATATTAAGTATATTTTGGTTTCTGTAGCTAATCTCAATATCCATGGGCCTGAACATAACGTATCTGTTTCACTATTTAAAGACCTTAAGTTAAACGTGATTAGAAGAATGTTTGCTTTGAGTGATTGTTATGACATCAACATGATAAATTTAGTCAATGAGCCATGACTGAATGATTCAGCCATTTCACAAAGTGGTAGTGGACATTCTTGATGTTAAGCCTGAGATGAGGGAAGTTCTGAGTTTTTACGTTTCACAAAGTCAGTTCAGCATAACCCTCTGTGAGTAACTATGGCTCTGAGGCTGATTGCCTGTTGAGCATGTAGCAGGAGGTCGTGGACATAGAGGCAAAAATAATTCAAAGGCTGTTACACAATTTCTTACAATCTTCTTCACCCACACATATCAAATTTTATGCATTGACCTTCGATTCTTCGCAAATGGCAGTTTTCTCTATAATAGCGGAGATACTGAACATTTTAGCAAGGCAGTCTGTCAGCCATAAGAAAAGTCACACTGGCACTGAAAGGACTTTTGCCTGTTTTTATGGTTTCCCTGAATTGGCCTAAATCAGAAAGGATCATCAAAGAGGAATTCCACAGATTTGCAAGTTTTATTTTATTTTTTAGTGTCTTAAATAAGGGCAAATGTACCAGGGGCTCTGCAGTGGATTGGTAAGGTGAAGCACTGTACCTTAAGTTTCATGAAAACAAAGCTGATTTTATATTCAGAGTCCTAAGCCAGCAAAATAAATGTATCCATGAGATTCCCTCAAAGAGCACTGAACTATCTAGGTCTTAAAGTCTCTGCAAGCTTCCTTTTGTTTTATACACTGCAACTAATGATGATGATTATTCTGCACTAGAGGTGATATTTGATGCAGCCCACATATCACCAATGTTGAAGCCAATTGGCCAGGCTCTTACTATGACTCACAGATGTATCGTGAGTCTACATTGAGCCATACATTATCACGGGGTAAGTTCAAATTAGAAAAATAGTAACCTGTTCATCTCCCAGTATTACAACAGGAGAGTTCAATGGAATCTCAATTGGAGACAGAAGGCACCCCTGCTGACCTCTTCTGACCTCTTACCCTGAGCCTGCGCTACAGCAACACTACAACCTGGTACACTGTGGAACTAGAGGACAAATTAAGATGACAATTGGCATTCTCAGGACCTGCTCCCAGTGTCTGCGTAGGCTCAGGGTCAACTCAGAGCGACCATGTGACATTATTATGGCCTGTGTCATGCTCCACAAAATTGCTAATTTAAAATAAAAACTACAACCTGTTGTAGGCCAACTGGTAAAAGACACAGAGGAAGATCTATGATGAATGATAAACAAGACGTCTTGATTCGTTCGTTTTATATTTTGTTAATTTCAGTGTTAGGATTTAATTTCCTCTCATCCCTTGGGTTGCTTTAATCCCTGTGTAAATCTCTGGTATAAGTTTCTAGTGCTTCCTGTTTTTATACTTTCTCATTTGTATCCTCGTGTTTCTCTTTGTGTGTGCATTTCCATATTATTTTCTTTAGTGTTTCCTGTCTTATTTTGTAATTATTTGCCTTTCCTGTCATCTCTTGTTTAACGACTGTTGTTCATGTACTGTTTTATTAATGAGACAAGTCGGTAGTGTTTACCGTTTTGTTTTGTAGTTTTTGCCCCCAGTGTTTCTGGTTTAGTGTTACTTCCTCCCTTTGTGTGGTTCCCTCCTTTTTGATTGACCTCATTGTTCTCACCTGTGTTTGATTGCCCCCTGTCTCTCTGTGTTCTTCCCATCTGTGACAGGTCATTGGCCCTTTCTGAAAAGCCACAGTTCAGTATGGAGTGCAGACTTTTCAATAGACTGAACCCTCGTGGTCGTTTAGTGGGCATTTTTTTGGCTCTACCTCAGTAGACTGAACATTTCAGCATGGATGCTAACGTCCAGGTTTTATGCAGTATGGTTTGGATGCATCCTTTCAGGAAATTAATTCTATTTTAACACCCACAATGCTGTGCAATCACATCTGTGTTGAAGTGTTAATAACATGAGGCAGGCTAATGACATCACTTCCAAACTGAATGAATCAGACGAAGTAGGAACAAATCTCTGCCTATTGTGCATGCCTACTGAACATTCATGTGCTGCTCGGGTGGTCCAAGTTTCCGAGTTGGGAAGTGGTTCTTCCGACTTCAGTGTGGTCACGTGATTTCAGTTCTGAAAGTCGGAATGATGTAACAGCAAAAAACAGCGTTGATGCTATGAAGAAGATCTGTGGAATGTAACTTTTACAAGTTATATTTGAGGAAAAAGTTGATGTGCAATACATAAATTAATAATAAAGTATGTTAACATTGACAAAATATATTTCCACCCCAGGTCATGACAATTCTGACGTGAAGTCAATATTTCGGGTATCTAATTCTTTTTCTAGTTTCCGAGTTGTTGTTCCAACTTGAGCAAGTGTTCATGTGCATTTTACAACTCAGAAATTTGTTTTCCGATGTGTTCGACACCACATTTGCACATTGTGAATATTTTCAACCGCTTTCATGAAGTATATTGTCATTGCTATGCCGATGACACTCAGATTTATTTTTCCTCCAAACCAAATAACCTCAACCAACTTTCTTCTCTTCATAACTGTTTAATCGTCATCAATGAATGGATGTGTCAAAATTTCCTTCATCTCAACTCCGACAAAACTGAAATACTTTTAATTGGACCCAATCATTTCACAGCAACAGTTGAACAGATAATTGGCCCTCTTCAATCAAACATCAAACCAACCGCTAAGAACCTTGGAATCATTTTTAACCAACACCTGACCTTTGACACCAACACCACTAAACTTGTACAGTCCTGTTTCCTGCAACTACCAGATATCTCAGAAATCAGCTCTCCCATTCAGATCTTGTAAAATTAATTCACACATTCATCTTCTGCTGTTTATATTATTGTAACTCTCTCTACACATGCCTCAGCCAATCATCACTAAACCGTTTACAGCTAGTTCAAAATGAAGCCGCCAGATTATTAACATGAACCAACCGTCGTTCCCACATCTCCCCCGTTCTTACTTACATGAATGCAGCACAAGTCCTAACAGCCTATACAGCACGAATAGAAGGGACTGTCTACCTTCTATCAGATTGTGTGTGCACTTTTCAATTTGGAAGCACCCATTGTCCGACTTTCCCTGTGTTCCTTTGTTAACTTTCCTTGTGGTTCTGTTTTGTTTTTGGACTTTTGATGGACTTTGTGGTTCTGCTAGAAAGAGAAAGCTTTTGTTTTTTTGGCCCTTTTGATCTTTTAAAAAAAATATTTTTGCGACACTGCATTTGGGTTCTCAACATAGGTTGGCCCATAAAGGAACAAGGGCAGCCACCTCTCAGCACAGAAATACAAAAGACAGAACTGTTTTGAATTGATTCATCCTATTCTACTATCAGATCTCTACTCTTTCTACATAACAACTCTTCATAATTTGTCCTTTGAATTGAATAAATACTTTTACACACTCCTTGACCTCCAAAAGGCCATACCACACACGCTGGATGGTCAGGGAGAAAAAAATCTTAGATGATATACTGTACTGACTTGTTTTGTTGACAAGGTCCAGCTGGTGCAATTGTTTGGTTTTATGAAAAGGGACTTTTGGGTCATTTGATCAATCTCATACCCCATTTCAATGTCAAACCATTGTTTAAAAAAATTGCATTTTCCAGGTCTTCAATTTTCTATTTTGCTAAATATAGCAATACATATAACTGTTCTTGTGGCGAGAGGTTTTGGTCTTGATGGACCGCAGTCTCTTACCAGAGGGGAGTCCAAACAGTCCATGTGCGGGGTGAGAGGGGTCGGCCACAAGCTTACCTGCACGCCTCAGGGTCCTGGAGGTGTACAGGTCGTGGAGAGATAGTAGATTGCAGCCAATCACCTTCTCTGCAGAGCGGATGATGCACTGCAGCCTGCATTTGTCCTTTGCTGTGGCAGCAGCGTACCAGACTGTGATGGAGGAGGAGAGGATGGGCTCGATGATGGCAGTGTAGAAGTGCTCCATCATGGTCTTTGGCAGGTTGAACTTCTTCAGCTGCCGCAGGAAGTACATCCTCTGCTGTCCTTTCTTGATGAGGGAGGTGATGTTCAGCTCCCACTTGAGGTCCTGGGTGATGGTGGTCCCCAGGAAGCGGAAAGACTCCACAGACACTGTGCATTCATCGATGGTGATGGGGCTGGGGATGGCTGCATTTTTCCTAAAGTCCACAACCATCTTCACTGTCTTCAGAGCATTAAGCTCTAGGTTGTTTTCGCTGCACTAGGTCACCAGATGGTCAGTCTCCCACCTGTAGGCAGACTCATCCCCACCAGAGAAGAGTCCAATGAGGGTGGTGTCGTCAGCTTGACAGACTGATGACTGGAGGTACAGCTGTTGGTATACAGGGAGAAGAGCAGAGGAGAAAGAACGCAGTCTTGTGGGGAGCCAGTGCTGATAGTCCTGCTGTCTGAGACATGCTTCCCCAGCTTCACCTGCTGTCTCCTGTAGGACAGGAAGTCTATGATCCACCTGCAGGTGGACTCAGGCACGTTCAGCTGGGAGAGCTTGTGCTGGAGCAGAGCCGGGATTATTGTATTGAAAGCAGAGCTGAAATCCACAAACAGGATCCTGGCGTAGGTTCCTGCTGAGTCCAGATGCTTGAGGATGAGGTGGAGGGCCAGGTTCACAGCATCATCTACAGACCTGTTGGCTCTGTAGGCGAACTGCAGGGGGTTACATCCCAATATATTACCAAAATAATATCATTAAATGCAAACAGGGACAGTGGCAGCCTCTACAGTAGCACTGTTATTTTGGGGGTCACGGGCTGAAAAGTTTGGGAACCTCTAACTAAAGCTACTAATGGAAACCAAATTGAGCTGTGTACTGCCTAACTACAAACCTCTCTTATTACTCACCACTCAGAGTGCCACAGAGTGTCTATCAAGTGTTTAATCACAGCCACTTTCACACAACCATGATTTGACTCCTGCATACAGATTTCAAGAAGCCATTGACTCTTTGTGTGATCACATTTTAAATGGCAGCTTCTGAGAATAATTGATTCAAGTTTGTACTAGAGCAAACAGTGGGCAGAAAATAGTGTCCCATTATCTACAGAGTGAGGGTCTGTAGATTTTATATTGGTTATTGTTGCTGTTTGAAACTACTACTCATTTGAATGCTAAAAATTATAGTTGTATTTTATTAAAGCAAGAATGGTCCAACTTTAATTGTTATTGGGGGAAAAAAATACAAATTCAAAAACAGCGTATGGCCTGTATTGGACAGTGTTTGCTTGACCGTTTTGTTTGTGGTTATTACAAACGGTATGATATTTGATGATATCTTTTATGAACATCTTTTCACTTTGCAAAGCCAAGACATTCTTCAGGTGATACAGGTATTTCAGGGACGAGTGTGAACGTGGAAGAGACGTGAAAGACCTTGCAGGCATCTGTAACAATACAGATGAAGAGGAGGAAGACAAAGTGAGGATGTTGAAAAACAACCTGTAAATGGAGAAGTATGTAGAAAATATTCAGAGGAAGAGTAACTTCTATCAGATGATCCAGGTTTGTGGCCAGCAAAAATAACCTATGGACATAGAGACTAATGTTCAGAAACTGGCCACAAGAGATAAAGGATTCAGAGAGAAAACTACTCTCATATACTTACAGTATGCTAAGGCAGCCAATGAAAGGTAAAGGGTAATGAGGGACTGGGTAAATCATAGCAAAAGTACTAATGCTCTATGATGCATAGCATGTTCCCAAACCACGAGAGGAATATGGAGCCCAAAAACTGCTACTTGAAGTGGAAGAATACACACCACTCTGTAATAGCAGTCACTCTCATGACTGTCAGTTGCAGCAACAGATACAAACAGACAGAGAAAAATAAATCTTTGAGAATTCAGTATGTAACAGTGCACTTGGCATCAGAAAATGTCATCCTTCAGGGTTTAAACCAAAGATGGTAATTTAGGCGCACTCTTCTCTAATTACACCTCACTGCCGAATGAGCACTTACAGGCACAGAAAATCAAAACAGACTGACCTATTATCTGAGCTCTTACATTCAAAATAATTTAATTGAATTTTGTGGCAAGAAAGTTCTGAATACAATTCCCAAGGAAAGGGAGAATGCTTTTTATCATTAAGTCTTCTGTAATGCTACGCCAGACATTTGCCACACTGTAAAATGTTAAACTCCTAAGATATTTGTTTTTCATAATAAAGAAACAGATGACTGGAAGATCAATGAATGGTTCCTTGGATTTAAGGATGGTCATGAAAAGAAAGGAAACGGATTACCAGAGATGGATGAAAATGTGTTCTGTGACCAAGGGATATGTCAAGGGGAAGTCGAGGGAATCCATATCCAAATCATCTAGTCATCCAAAAAAATCATCTGGTTACATTTTACCTAGTGCATCCTATACCTTACATATTGTAGGTGTGCATGCTGTAGAGTCTAGCCCTGACGTGTGAAGATGTTTTTTCCTGCATCAATCACTTTTACAAATTTGTCAGTGCCAGCCCAGAGCAGAGGACCATCCGGGGAAATTAGGTTGCTCCTTGCATCACCTCACAGATAGCTGTTGGAGTGCAAGGATGGTTAAGCATGAGGCGAAACTCAGTCATCTGGACCCCCGATGGTACAATGATAACATGCAGTCTCACCAATGAGTCCAAATCAGAAGCAATATGGTCTGAAGAACCACAATATGTCATTCAATGCTATTGCTTTTCTAACTGTCTAGCTGAAAATACTGCAATGTCATGATTCCGCCTTATTTAGTTTGTGTTTTGTCTATTTCAAAGTGTAAGTTTCCCTGTGGTTATTCATCCTAGTGTTGCTTGTTTCCCTTATGTGTTTTTGTCTTAATGTTTCATAGTCTTTCGTGTTTTATTTTGTAGTTTCTTATCCTTGTGTTTCTTTGTTCTAGTGGTTACGTTACATTATTGAGTTCTCTGTGTATCTTAGTGTTTCTTGTCTTGTGTTTATTCCTTCCACTGCACGTTTCCCTCCAGTGTGATTGCCCTCATTGTCTTCACCTGTGTCATTAGTCTCACCTGTGTCTGATTACCCCTGTGTCTATTTAGGGTGCGTTCAAATTGTCTTTTTTGCTTTGGAAGGTTCCTAACTGAGTGAAATAACCCGGAAGCATTTAAGTGGCGGCCATGATAAGAGCCTATCGAATTCTCTAAAATGCAATGGTGCCATGCATGAGGCTCTGGGGGAAAGGCCCCATGCCAGGTGCCAAACCATGACCAGACTGCTGCTGAGGCCTCATCCTCCTCGTCATCCCTCCAGCCTGTCTCAGATGATGAGGAGTCCGTGCCCTCCACCTGCTCCCAGCAAAAGGCAGAAGAGGAGTGGTGCATGTTGGCATTTATGAGGGAGCAGGCCAAAAAAGATGATGCTGCCAATACTGCTCTCCTTGAGCTAAATGAGAGATTCCTGGGCCTGCTCGGCGAATTAGTGAAAAATAAGAAATAGAAGGAAACGTACAAACGAAATTAGTCCAGTTATGTTAATTGAATGATATCAAATGTGAAGTTCTGCAGCCATCTATCAGGAGGGTAAAACATGACACCAATACATACTCACCATAAATTCTCAATTAAACAACCCAAACTAAGGAAAGACGGGCAGCTCAGCCCATTCTGTCAAACTGAAAGAAAAAGAAAGTGGGGGAATTAAAATTAGTGCAAATTAATTTCAGAATTGATAGAAAATGTAACCAGAAACCCATGCATTACCTTAGAAATATTATAAATAGTCATGATCCTGCAGTGCGGGGGGACATTGGTCTGGGGCTGACGCATGTGCTGCCAGCCTGTCCCCTGAAACGCTGACCCCCATTCTCATCCCCTTGTACAGGTGGTGGTGGTGGTGGTGGTGGTGGTGGTGGAGGCACAGGATGCTCCAAGATGTCCCCAGCAGTGAGGCAGATGTTATGGAGCATTACACATACTGCCACAACATTCGGAGCAAAGGTGTGATCCACTTCTAGGGCTCTGAAGAAGGTCCCTCGCCACCGTGCCTTCATCATGCCAAAGGCCCTCTCTATGATGCACCGCCCTCTGGCATGGTGAGCATTATAGCGAGCCTCCCGGTATGGGGTACTGAGGCACGGATATCCCCCATCCCCCACGATGAAATATCCAGCTGGTGGGTAACAGTCCCTGACAAATACTGGACTATTTCGCAGCACCCTGGTGTCGTGGACTGAACCAGGGTAGCCCACAAAAATGTCCAGAAATTTGCCAGTGCTGTCACAGATCGCCTGCAGCTGGACTGAGTAGAACAGTTTCCTGTTCAGGTAACCTGCTGCATGGGGACCGTGGGGAGCTTTGATTCGGATGTGGCATCCATCAATGGCTCCCACACAGTGGCTGAAGGCTGGGCTGTTGGCTAGGTGCTGGAAGCCATTGCCTACTTCAGCACACTGTGCGAGGGTTGGAAATTGAACATCTTTTTCCAGGTGGAAAAGAAGTGTGTCACACATTCCATGAACAATGTCAAAGACGGTTGTCTTTGGCACATCGAAGACCCGAGAGACAACAGTGTAAGACAACCCATGTGCCAGCCAGTGCACCACCAGGAGGACCTCCCATGTAGGGTCTTCTCCCTCCTGAGTATAGGCCATCAGGGTCTCAATCGATGACCTACTCAGGCAGTAGTGAAAGTGCAGATCCTGTGTTTGATCAAAAAAGATCTGAACAAGGGGGACATGGGGGTGGCGTAAATGTTTCTCCGCTCCTGTAAAGGACAAAATAAAGTGTCAATACATGAAAGTGTGTTTTTTACTGTCTTCTTTTCATTTTGAAACCTAATGATGCATTATCATTGTGTAAGGTAAAACATAATGTCTATATTGTACATAGGAATACATTAGATATGCGGGATTAGTTTAAATTATGCTTTGATGGTGTGTTAAATTTAAGCATGCTCTGATCTTTAGTCTAAATCCATAGCAGCATCCTCTTACCATTTCTGCACACAATGCCATGAGCCTCCGCAGTCGCACTCTCCTCCTTCTGATTATGTGTTGGTTTTGCTGCATGGCAGACTATGTAGCAGCAGCAACTTCTTCTTCATTCTCCATTTTGCTTGGTAACTAAACTCCCCAGCTGCCCTTTTATAGGCCAGTAAATGATTATTGTCTCTTCTGGATTCATACCACACAGCTGGGTAGATCGTTATTGGCCATCCATTGAGTGTGGTAGTGTTGGGCCATTGATTATCTGATCGTCATTTCTTAGGGAATCAACTATTTTGTCACATTATACATGCACAGCCTGTATCAATCGTAGCAAATTCATAGCAACATAAAGTCTAGATATCCCAGTGTTTTCTGATTTGTGTGGTGGTTTTTAAGATATTACGCAAAGCCAATTAATCAGATTATAATCACCATTAAAAAAAAAAAAATCACTGTCTTTTAAATAAAAAGGGATCAGAGACATTTTGAGCCAGATGATGTTTTATTCAACATATTTCTTCATTTGTACATTTGTATGCTTAAACCATTATGTATGTCTTACATAAATGTAACAATTAATTTCATACAATCATACTTATTTTGGATTAATGTTGATTATTAGTGGACAGGAAGGTGAGCGTGAGCAATCATTCTCAATGTGACATTCTTTTAAGTTTCACTTTTGTTACTGGTAGCCTCTTTTCCTTTTATTTAAATCCCAACCTTGTGGTTATTAGGATTATATCACCAGTAAGAGGCACAGGGGAAACGTTTTTAGATGCGCTTTTAGTAGTCCATTTTCGGAAAATATTAGTTTTTCCACGGCAGACCCACGTCATTAAAATCCGCCGTCGCATAATTACGTCACCTAGTGGAAATGCGGTCGGATTGTCAAAACAACGCCTTTCCTTAATTTCTTTATGAATTCTCCTAACACCTTTCCTTAACCACATGATGTTTTCCCCAGGGTTAAGATAAAGTGGATAGTGAAAGGACATAAGATGGACAATTCCATCCTCTGTCTCTGTGTTTCTTCCCTTCTGTGTCATTAGTTCATTGTCGTTTGTCGGTGTGGTTATGTCAGTCCATGTCAGATTTAACCTCTACTCGTGTTCCTGTATTTTTCTTCGTGCTCCTTGTTTTCCTTTTTGATAAGTAAGCATTGTTTTTGACTTTTGATATTTTGGTTTTTTGGTTCTGCAATTGGGTCCTCTTCCTATGTTTTTTCACTGAAGCGTGACATGCAATGCATTTAAGACAGTAATACAATTCTACAGTCAAAATTTTTTTAAGTTGACACAGATGCATCCAAAGTCAGAGCCTCAAAGTAAGAGATGCAGTCTCTCAGATATAAATAGAAGCCTCTTCTGTCTGAAACTACACTGATTGCTACATTAATGGTTGTTGCGCCTGAAATAAGCAAGGAACGCAAAACTGCCAGAAGAATAGAGAGATTCAAGATGAAACCTCAAAGGAGACAGTTCAGGTTGGGCAACAACAGTTTTTCAGAACACAGTGTCCTAAACCACTGCGCAGATGTTGAAGAATCAACTGCTGTTCTGAAAGTTGGGCAAATGAGTAAGAGGATAAAGTTCTGTGTGCTAACCAATGTTTACAAATGAAGTAAGACACCTAAACATTGTTTATAATGCTATTTTCGACCCTAACGTGTCCACTTGGTCAGCTTAGTGTAATTTGTCAAATGCAGTTTTGCAAGTTTGCATTTCTTGACATATTTTGCACACTGCCTGTGACTGATGCAGGTGGTTAAAGAGCTTTAAGGACGCTAAAACTGATTTCTTTTTAAAACAATGCCTGCCCTATATCATAGGACAAGCATTGTCCAGGAACTGGACCCAAGTGCAGAATTAACACATTTTTTAATTTAAACAAATTGCAAACAAAGCTTACTTATTTTAAATGTCCAAAAAAAATGTTAATCAAAAGTCCAACAGGAGAAACAAAAAGCAGCCACGAGGAAACATCACAGAACATAGGAACACAAGTAGGAAGACAATCATCAAGGGTAGATAGATTAATTAACTTACACAGAAGGGAAGAAACACAGAGGCCACATTCAGGGGGCAATTAAACACAGGTGTGAGGAACAAGCCACAAGTGAAACTAATGAGTGCAATTAAAAAGGGAGGGAAACACAGAAACATTGGGGACTAGAACTACAATATAAAACAGGAAACCGAAAAAGACAACTATACACACACGTAATAAGAATCACAAAGGAAGGAAAATAAAGCAGAACATAGGCAAGGGCAAGAGGTTAGACAGGAGATGACACTAAAGGCAAATACTAAATAACACATAAAACACTAGTAACTTAAACCAGGAATATGAACAGAAAAATACACAGCAACAAAAGGGAACAATACAATAAAAACAGGGTATTAATTAATAAACACTGAAATTAACAAAATATAAAAGTGAACAAGAACAAGTCCTGATAATACTAACCAGACTAACAGTCTTTACATGCATTTTCCATGTCCAGTTCTTCAGGAGATCAAAGTTGTAAATAAGTACTATCAGCTGGAAAAGGAGATAGCTTGGGTGTCTTCAGAGACCTTAACAGGTTGTTCATATCAACTCTAACTCAAAATTTCCATATACTCAGTTTGCGCACCCTGCCCCACTGGGTCAGTATTTTGAGCGTGAGCGGCTGTACACACATCACAGGAGAACTGAAAGATCACGCGAGAATACAGAAAACAACGTGCAAACAATCTGTTACTGAATCTGTCTATCTGAGGTTGATTTGTTGGTCGCCTGTTTTGACGTGATATTCATAAAGTGAGCGTTTCCTTGTCTGCCTTCCTCTCCAGGACGTATTATTCTGTACAGCTTGACAGGTGCTTGCAGACTCGCTGTGTATTTGAAACAGAGCAGAGCGTAGTGACATCGCTGGCACGCTCCGGAGACAGACTTTGGTGCTCGCTGTGGAAACACAATCATTGCCTAGAGTGGCAGCGTAGTGCGCAGCGCTGGAGAACCGCAGCACGCACAAAGTATGTGGAAATTGTGAGTAAGAGTGTGCACTTGTGGTTGAGCACTTTGCTGATCAACATGTCCCTCTGACTCACGAGGCATGGTAGATGGAATGACCCTTTAAGAAAAGCTTTCATGGTTACATGTGACATTAGTGCTCAAATCAAAGACAGTGGCTGTTTTCGAAACCGCATACTACATACTACTATCTAAATCAGTATGCAGTATATACTGTATACTGCATACTGAGTTCAACAGTAGTATGTAGTATGACTGCCAGTCGTCAGTTATTTTGCAGTATGCTTGGCCCCGGTTAAACTGGTTTTACTCAGCTGTGAATAATTTGTAGTAATAGAGCAAGCCAAGATCCCTGTAATTGCAGCTGCTTGTCCAGCTGTGGCACATGCACTGTACAGTCTACAAAGCAGGAAAATCAGAGGTGGTAAGACTTATAAATATATGAACATGTCATATTTGTTATTGGTTCATAATGTGGCAAGATATTCAGTCACCGCCACTGACGAGTTCAAAAAGCTGCGCTCCGGCATTTTGATCTCTGACCTGGCACTTTGCATTGTGGGAAACAGTACGCGAGGTAGACTGGTCCGATGCATACTGTACAATTTTCCTGAATCAGTATGACATCCTGGTATTTTTGGCATACTGCAGATCTCACAGTTGTTCACATACTGCATACTGCATTTTGGCCCAATCAGTATGTACTAGTAGTATAATATGCGGTTTCGAAAACAGCCAGTGTTGCCAACTCGGCTGATTATTAGGGATGAAATCGTCACAATTAATTGATCCAAAAGGCTCCACTACACCTGGGCCCGTATTTACAAACAATCTGAGAATTCTCTCAGAGAGCTCATAACTTAGCTTAAAAAATCCTTCAAGGATTTTTAGCTTAAGAGTGATTTAGGAACATTCTCTGAGTAACTCTGAGCGAGGAAGAGACAGAAACTTTTATCTTAGCGACGAGGCGTGGTTGACCCTGTTGCTAGGTATGACATTTTTTTTTAGAAGCTGTGATTGGTTAATCCAAAAAAAAAAGAGAAACAACAGAATCTAGTCAGACATTGTGTAATAATGAACACTATGAAATGAGCATCTGTGTGACATACTTATTAGTATATAGCCTACAAGATGTTTGAAATCAGATGATCACTCAATGTGCAGCAGCTTCTTCACCTGCTGATCGTTATAGCAACATGTGAAGGACCTTAATTAGTGATTGGATGCACCTGTGGAGGTAAGCGCATGTAGAGAAACTCAACATGCATGTCTCACTTTTTACTGAATAAAGTCAGAGATGGAATGAAATGTCCGCACAAATCTGTTCTGCCCAGCTATGAGTCAAAAATATTCTTCATGTAGTGTTTTGCAGAATATGTCTTAATTTTCTCCTCAGCTAGAGAAACTCTTAACCCTGTTCAAAGTCATCCCCACTCCTCCTAACAGTTTGACACCTTAGGAGCTCTCTTAAGGGCTAAGACACTTTGTTAATAACTTCACATCTTAACAAGGATCTAGTCCTAACTTTTCATGTCCTAATACGTTTGTTATTAACAGGAATTTTTAACAGGAAAGTCCATTTTAATGCTGTGCTTTATTGATGCAGCATGCACCCCCTGATTCCCTGCTGCTCAGTCATATTCCTCTGCCCATCCCTCTACATTCATTGGCTGAGACTGTGGCTTAACTTTAGTCTAATTTCTGCGATTTACAGCAAAACAAAGCAAAGAAACTGTCATTTAAGCAGGATGTGTGGATATCCTCCATTTAAAAAAAAAAAAAAAAAAAAAAAGCTTCTATTGAAGATTTGTTTCATTTAATCCACATTACGAAAGTCATTTGTGAGCTCTTCTCTCTGCCTGCACACTGGAGGTGTAGCCGTCTCTCACTGCCTCCTATTGGGGGAGAATTTATTAAAAGTTGGGCAGTGAAAGCTTTGTGTCTTGCAGGTGGCTCTTTTTAAAAACCCTACAAACTTTACAAAAAAAGAAATGGGAGTCTAGGACACAGTGATGACAAACAAAGACTGCACACTCGGGAGAAACAATTTTCACTTCAAAAAGCAAACACTTTTTGCTTTAATTTGTGGTTTATTGATCCTTTCAGGGTCATCTTCATATGCTGACAGCATTCAAATACTTAAAACAGCTGAGTGTAAACATCACATTCAACCTTGTCTTTATAAGTTTGGATATGGATATTACACAATACTCACAGTAGTTCTGGATAGTGCTTTTAAGACTATTAAATCAACCACACAATATAACCGAGGTGGATGATTTAATTATGGCTATATATGACACAAGCGATGTGGAGTCGGCCTAATGAAAACTGGAGAGTGGGGACACCAAACAGAAATGCATCTTTTTGTAAAACACAATCAAAATTGCCTACATGGAGCCTTTTTTCATTAATATTAATTAACAGGAGAAAACCGTTTTGAAAGCCTTCATCCATTACTTTCTTCCATAATTCCTTCAAGTACAATGAAGTCAGATCTGGTATGTTGATATGCACATTTCTAAAAATGTAGACATGATACATAGAATTGGTTCAGAAACATATATGGTAAATGTTTCTACAATTTGCAGAATGGTAAAATGTCAACACTTTCCTCTGCAGACTGGGTTACTTTTAGGTAGTGCTTGCTAAGGGATAGGTTTGTTAAAAGTATGGCCGTGGATCCAATCTCCATGTATTTACCATTAAATAGTCTTTAAGAACTAAAGTTTGGTCCTGACCAGAAAGCCATCATCCCAATCTCCTCATACCCTTATACACTCATAGCATCCCTAGCCCTCCAAACCTAAGTATTACCCAAACCCATCCATCATATTAACCCATCCAGTCATATTTCAAATTGCAACATGGACTTACAAATCAACACATTAATTGAGGCATATTTACACACAAAAAAACCTTTTCAATTCTCTCTTCTCCCTCTCTTGGACATCGAACAACACATCCCTTCTACTCCTTTTTTCCCTTTTCTCTGTTTCCTTTATTATGAACGATAGCCTCTGTACATGGGGCGTGACCTAACCGCTAGGCCATCTGTGCCCCTTGTCTTTCCTTTTTGTCATGTTTCGTCTCTCTTTATTTGTTCAACTTTTGCCTACTGTAGATTATATAGGATTATTTTGTCTGCACTGTCCTCCAACTCCGTTTTGTCTTGTATGTCTAGCATTTTGTTGTTTTTCTAAATTATATACAATCTAACTTTCAGACCAATCCTACAAGAAAAAAAAAGAGAGAGATTACTCAAGATAAAATAAGATTATAGTACTTTACCCTGGATTAAAAAAATGAAATCCAAAAGACAACAACTAAACCTTACTTCCTAAAGCAAATCAAAAACAGGGGAAAAAGGGTACAAAAGAAATGGCTGCTCGTCCTAACTGCTTCTCAAACAAAAGAATTACCTATAATTGAAAGGACAAGTATGAACACCTTACGCCAAAAATATCAACAAAGTAAAACACAATATGCAATTAAAACTGCAAGCGGTGATGAAGGGCCCTCGCACCCTGGTGCATGTCGGGGTGTGTTGCGACCGCGGGAGTGCAGCAGCAGCAGCGAGATGTCGTCAAGCAGCAGGCTGTGCAGTTTGATTTGTGTAAAAGTGGTCGTACTGACAAGTTCAAACAGGCAACGCTATGAGGATCACAGAATAATCAAGTGGTTCAGGCCGGCACTGTCATGATGCACAGCTACAAAGTGTGCTGCTGCAGTGGCGTTCGTTTTCACATATGCACTCATGAAAACATGTAGATCATTTCAGGAGGACTGGTCTGGATGTTCCCATGACCTGGCTTTTCACATATGCACTGCACATCTGGAGACTACCCCTGTCAGACAGGAGGGGGGCAGGGGGGCTCCTGGGGTAAGAACTTTGATAGGAACTCTGGAAGTGTTTTGAATTTTCAATTTAAACATTTGTGATGTATAATTTATAAAGTCTGGGCTATAATATCATCAAAATTAATTAAAAACATTCAGGTTTTAAAAAAGCAGTTTGACCAAAAGATCACACCATTGAAGGGTGATGCAGCTCTTGATTGGCTTTGGATTGAGCTGTCAGATTGGCAGTGGCCAGGTGCATTCCAGCCTGTAATGATCGCAGACCGAGGAGCGTGTTGTGCTTTCATGGGTTCAGCCTCAATATATGGCATATATAAGTAATATATAAGTTGCACAGGTGAAACAGCATCTTTTTTCTGAGGCTGTTGGTTGCACAAGCAGGCTCCTTTCTTCTTTTTAATGTGAGACCAAAAGAGATGATTGAAAACCTGAAACTTGTTGCATGAAATGATTTAAGTGTTTGACGAAATGTTGTGCCTTTACATTTCACATTTTAAACATATGAATTTAACATTTACATATAGGATATTCCTGTCTGAAACAGCCTGCAAACAGCTGAGATGGATGCCTACCAGGCGGAAGAAATCAGCCTCACAATGAGGAGGAAGCACTTGAAGCTGGAAGAAGGGACCAACTTCAGACTGAGAACGTTGCTCAGACGTGGAAAGTGGGCAAAAAAGAGGGCGACCCTGGAGAAAGTGGCCAGGAAAACACTCACAACACCAGACATAGCCTTCGCTCTTTTATCTTGCTACATAATAAAGTATACATAAAGACATTTATGTATATGTGTTGTTCTTATTAGTTATCCATGATTTTTTTAACAGTATTTACCCATTTTAAAATGTAATAGCTTACCAAGTTTAATAGATATTTTATTATTTTCACTTTCATAACCAGCATTTTATTTATTTATTAAGCCATGTATTGTTTGTTTGTCAATTTTATTTCATAAAAAAACCCAATAAAGTTAAGAAAAACAAACAAACATAAAATCTCAATTTTTTAATGAAAAGGAGCAGAAAGAAGATTAATCTTATAATATCTGCCCCTCTTTTACAAAACATTAATTAAAACAAAACAGAACACTTAATTCAAAAACAATTTAAATTAAATTGGCTGCAAGCAAACACAACCACTGGCAGCCCCCCTGTAAGTCCTCTGGATGTTTCCAGACCTGCTGGTTGCTTGGTCTGAGCCTGTTGGATGGTGACTGCTGGGCCTGAGCCTGGCCTGTTAGCAGCTGGCTGCTGCTAAGTTCAAGCCTGGCCTGATGGTGGTAGAAGGCTGCTAGGCCTGTGTCCGGCCTGGTGTTAGTTGTCTTTTGTTTATCCAGGCACACAAATTTTCTCCTTCAGTCACAAATTACACTTGTACTTGGCCAATGGCCAATGATATGATTGAGTTGTACTGTTGCTTTGAATGACAATGCTGAGCGAGCATCTTTAATGACTCCACTCCACAATTCATCACCTCTGCACAGCAGATGCTCAGGAGTGTCAACGGCTGTCCACCTTGAAAGTTGTCTCCCCTTTTATTTTAATGATATGTCTTTCAGCTATGAAAGACATGGAAAGGTGATCTCTGAGAGACTCAATACTTGCAAAGCACCTTCACCAGACTCTCTTTTCACCTTGAAGTATTGTGGTGATCAGCGGTCTCCAGTCTTTACAGCTTGATTATTTTGAAGGGTTTTTATGATGATCAAAGCATTTTTGAAGTGAAATTATTATTGAGTATTTGTGTGTGGAATGACCATTGGCATGGGGTTTGTAATTGATGTTATATGATGTAATGATGATATATGTGTGATACTTAAGTGTGTGATTGAGCAGGCAAATATTGATCCTATTCTTTGTAAGTTTACAGAATAAGGAATGATAAGGAGACAGATAACTCTGCAAGCATTTTATGTATTCATTTTATAAATCATTGTCTTGATCAGATTGAGTAAAGGATTGTGTGATTTTAAACATATAGAACATATGTAGATTAATTAATTATACATGATTAATTGAGATAACACATGTTGGAACTCTGAAGTATGCCAGTTTGACATTATTGAGCAAAATTTTATAAACTATCAACATATTTTGTAGCACAACAGATCTATTTCATTCACAGATGTTTATGTCTTGATTTGTAATGCTTCCATATAACTCTTGTTGTTTGTAGTTGATCTTTGGCTTCTGCTGATTGGACGCTCAAAGAATCTGCATCATGGCCTGACAGACCTGTTTGCGTGCTGTGAATGGCTGATTTAAACTTGCATTGTTTGAACAGAGAGATCTGAGATATAACGATCTGCTTTCTTTCGTTTCTCCCCTTTGCAAACATTGCTCCTTGCTTGTTAGCAGAGATTTGAGAGATTTTGTGAGAGAGAGAGAGAGAGAGAGAGAGACAGAAATTATTTCCCAAACTATTTTCTACAGATTTTGCATTTGGTTTTCAAAGAAAACATTTCCAGGACACAAACTGTTCCTGAATTTCAAGTAAGTAAAGTGTTCGGTGTTGTTGGCTAATGCTTATTGTTTCAGTTAGTAATTTTTGTGTGAGTCTTTCAGGATTCAAGAGTAATTAAAACCGCAAGCGGTGATGAAGGGCCCTCGCACCCCTTTGGGGGTGTGTCGCAACCGCATAAGCGGAAGCAGCAGCAGAACGTGGCTAAGCAGCAGGCCGTGCAAATCGATTTGTGTAAAAGTCGTAGCACTGGCATGTTGAAATAGGCAACGTAATGAAGATCACATTAAATTTTGACGTAGAGCAGTTCAGGCTGGCACTGTCATGATAGCTCCTAAATCTGGAGGAAATTGAGCATTGTATATAGCATGTAGTACTTACTCTTTGCAGTAGGGGGTGCTATGGTTGAAGTTCACTATTGTTATTATGCCAATGTGTTCAGAGGCCAACCCTGATCATACATGTGAAATTTCAATCAGATCAGACAAAGTATATAGGATGTAATACTTGGTTGATGTTGACTATTGTTATTTTAATGTGTTCAGAGGCCAACCTTACGGAGCCCTGGAGGTGACATGGATGAGTTTTTTTTTTTTTATCTTGCACACGCGACTTAGTCTCTCGCACGTACAAGTTATAATAAGTGAGGAATTTTAAGGAGTAAAGAGGAATTTTAATTCCTTTACTATCTTGCAGATAGTACAGAAAAGCAGTAGCAGTGAATGCAGGCCTATTGTAATGGATCGAGACAGTCTCATCATTTTTTTCTTCAATTTAGGTATGCGTCATAAAGAAATACTTAGAAGCATAGCCTTATACGGTTTCATTTTAAGCCAGAGGCATCTTATCAGAATCCTTGGAGAATACAGAATGCAGCTGAGGGGACTGATATAATCAAGATGTCTGTTTGTCTGGCAGTGCATGTTTCTGTGTGTGACTGTGGAAGAGAGTGAGAACCCGCTTCTCCATCGGTGTGTCCACCGAGTCAAGGCTGTTGTCTGAAAGTGTCATGAGGGTTGAGTTCTGAATGTTTGTCCAGAGCTTTGCTCTCTGCCAAACATGTAGCAACTACTAAAGTGAGACTGAGGTTCATAAAAAATCAAAGCAGGCTCCACATCAAGGTTGTTTATTTTCCATTAATCATAATTTGGGCACAAAAAGTGGCTACAACTCTTAGGAGACATGCCGTCAGTACATCAACCTTCTTTTCTTTGGCTTTGGGCCTCTTTTTCCTTTCCACAGACACATACAGACGCATACAGAGACACTGGGATCGCTAAATGATTGTGTAAAAACCATGATCTTTTACGTAGTAAAGTTGTATTGCTTCGTGCTGCCCTGCTAGTAGTTCAACTATAATCTACTTTATACCACACCTACTTTTTCATCCTTCAGGATAGAAGGAAAACCTAGGAACAGTATGATCATTCTTGCAGGGTAACAATAATGGAGGAAAGATAAAGAAAGAAGAAAAAGCATGGTATAATAATTTACACTCCAATCCTTCGAGCCAGAGTGCAAGTGAGATACAGTAAGTCGCACGCGCAAGATAAAAAAAAAAACATCCATGTCACCTCCAGGGCTCCGTACAACCCATATCATACCTGTGAAATTTGAAGCAGATCAGACAAAGTATCTGAGATGCAGTACCGTCTCTGTCCAGTAGGGGGGCACTATGTCAATGGCATAATTGTATTAGGGTAGATGTGATCAGGCCAGTACTGACATTGTTGATGTGAAATTTGGAGCAAATTTGACTTTGTATATGGGAGGTAGTACTTATTCTTTGCAGTAGGGGGGCGCTATGGTCACAGTTTATTGTTGCGATATCAACGTGTTCAGAGGCCAACCCGTTCACATTCAACCCGCAACCCCTCGCACAGTTCGAGCTCGGGCCCTAATAAAAAACTTTCGAAAAAAGATCGAGGACAGAAACGGAGTGCTGCTGCTCTCAGTTGTCAGAACGGCATCTATTGTGTGCAGATGTGTTCTATTTGAAAGATTTCAATCCGTGCATGGACCAATCTGGCGTACAGCCTCCACTCCAACAGCATCTCAGCACACTCAACCTTAAAAAACAGACAGACCACGCAGAAAAAAGATTTAAAGGTCTGCACTTACTTGCACACAAACACTGACAACCTCAACAAAACAAAGAGTAATACTGCCAGGGTCACAACAAAGGACAATAAGAAAAACTCATCCTGGCTCCTAATGCCCCAGATATTCAGCATTATTAACATTCTACCGGCTAGCCTTTTCAGAAGAGCACCTGGCATTATTCAGCTTGGGAGACAAGGTCTGACAGACAATCGGCTAAATATGGACCAACGTTTGGGACCAACACACAAACACTCATGATGCGACTAACTGAGCAGATGGTTAACAAATCAAATCCAGAAATCATCCCAAACAGGAGAGGGGAACACTCCACGTAAAAAGCTGCCCTCACCAATGTTTGATCTTTCAAAGGTATTGTCCCTTTGGTGTCCTTTGCTATAAAAAACATCAGAGCAGCTGAGTTGGTTTGTGTTGAGGCCAGGGTCCAGGTCACTGTTTTCTAACAGTATTTGCAGCTAAGTTGACAGACTTGGTCATGAAATGCCCTTTTTATATGTGTATGTATCTGTTTATAACCTTTTCAATGATTTCACTCACCATTGCTGCACACTGCCTTTTTGTTACATTGTGCTTTGGCTTTTGAGACGTTATCTAGACAACATGCTCAATACAATCTGTCTCTCTCTGTTTTAAAAGTAGAGACAATGTTCAGTAAAATATGTCCTACATTACATACATCATAGTTTTTGGAGGATGACAAGAGTTTTTCAGACTGCAATCCATCAGCCATGACCATAACGCTTGATGCACAGCCATTAACAGTTTACATTACAGACAGCTTGTTCAGACACAATCTCTATCCAACCCCTTATGAGTCCTGATGGAGGATGAATGGAACAAGTACAAGATGATTGGAAAAGAAAGCGAGCAGGAGGAGAAAGAGGCCAGAGAATGTGAAAGAACACAAGAACAGAAAGACTGAAAATCACTATTATTCAGACCCTGCAGGTTTTCAGCTCGACTGGCTGCCGCAGATCC
Organism: Labrus bergylta; assembly: GCF_963930695.1. Lineage (NCBI taxonomy): Eukaryota > Metazoa > Chordata > Actinopteri > Labriformes > Labridae > Labrus > Labrus bergylta. The sequence goes on along the minus strand of NC_089201.1, from coordinate 9,882,624 downwards.
TTTTTGAAGGTGCAATGTATGAACTCTCTCTTTACCTGCTTTTGCCTTTTTTGGCTCAATTAATGAAAATCAACATTATTTTTTTGACGGTGATAAGATGCTGTTTTCATTTTCTTTAAAGCAAGGATGTGGTAACAGTAGAAGGTGAAAAAAGCTAAGTGAGGAGCAGAAACGTGAATAAAGCAAGCCACCATGTGACTAAAATATTTGAAAGTACTTCAGCTAATCAGAAAGTAGAGCAACAGACATCAAGGTCAGTCTGAATTCTACCAACTTCACTGCTTGTCTTATTGCTAATTGGATCCTTTTGTGAGAGAGAGAGAGAGAGAGAGAGAGAGAGAGAGAGAGAGAGAGAGAGAGAGAGAGAGAGAGAGAGAGAGAGAGAGAGAGAGAGAGAGAGAGAGAGAGAGAGAGAGAGAGAGAGAGAGAGAGAGATGTGTACTTGAGCCACTATGTGCCACCAGAAGAGCTCCTATATGCTCTCTGGCATTGATTGTAAAAGTCTCTAAACTCTACTGTAAAAACACTTCAAAAGATATGTCCTGATTTAGTGCGTTATGGTGTTACAGGAAACAAGTACCATATTTATTATAACAACTATGTATATAGCACCTTTAAAAACAGATGTTTACAAAGTGCTTTGACACACAAAGCAAAGTCAGTGTCTGCACAATTTAAACACAAGGCAATTTCAAAATGCAAAAGATCAGCAAGAATAAATGCATATATGAAGAACAAAAGTAGAAACAACAGGTCTGAAAAGTTAAAGTAAAATAAATGCAACTGAAGAATAAATGACACAAGGTTCATAAGACCATTTAATATTGTAAGAGGATTATAAGAAGAAGACGGGACATCACATCACAGAAAAATATAAACAAAATAAAGGTTCAAACGGATGTGTAACAGACACATTAGGTAAGTAATAGCAATAAAGGATGGTTGGAGCGCAACACCAGAAGAAGGACTAGGAATAGACCAAACGATTAAGTAACATGAATTAGTTAAAATATACAATTAAAAGTAATTTAAAGAAGTGACATCACATAAAAGCAAGTCTGTAAAAGGTAGTTTTAAGAAGTGATTTGAAAAGAGGTAACTGATTCTGCATGCCTTATCTCTTAATGGAGGTTGTTACAAACTCGAGGAGTCCTGACAGCAAAAGCACGGTCACCTTTAGATTTGAGGCTCGACTTTGGCAAGGCCCCCCTGGACGATCTATCGTTGCGGATGGCTCATAAGGGGTCTTTATTTCAGAAATGTAAGGGGTAAGACCAAGAAGAGCTTTAAAGGTGATTAGTAAAATCTTAACATCAACTCTAAAAGTGCCAGTGGATAGAAGCAAGGGTATGAGTGATGTGATGTTGTCTGTTAAAACCAGTAAAAAGCCTAGCTGCTGCGTTCTGGACCAGTTGAAGAGGTATTCATGAGTGCCAACAGGAAGGAGTTGCAGGAGTCAAAAAGTACAATCATTAAACAAGATTTAAATCTGACTCACATAATACCATCACAGAGAGGGCTGTGAATCTGACAGCTCATTTCCACAAGAAATAGACAAAATATTATTAAAGGAAACACCCCATCAAAAGTTCCTCATTCAGGCCTTTAGTTACTTCTGATGGATGATACTACATAGCGACCACTACCATCAGTGTGTGAATGGGTGGGTGTGACATGTGGTGTAAAAGCACTTTGAGTAGTCAGAAGAATAGAAAGGCACTATATAAGCTCAAGTCCATTTACCATTTTAAAATTACATAAATGTGTCTCCTCAGTTCCCAAACACTAAAAACAGAAGAAGAAATTGACAAGAGTTCTCTTGGAACTTTCTAAATCACGTGAGTAACGCTCTGCAAGTGTATTTTTACATCAGTCACAGTTTGTTTGAGGACCACTTTTTGTGCAACAGATAAAACAGGGAGTACATTTCACAGTTATAGGCCTGCAGGAGAATTGTGCAGCCTATTTTCCATAGAGCACTGCAATCAGAAACATTGATTATCTGAAGCCCACCGTATGTGAGAGACTAAGCTAGTCTATGATTTGATAACAAAAGGATCGCTCTCTCTTTCTCGCTCTCTTTGTAAGCAATCGATTCAACCCAGGAACACAACACAAATACAAAAGTAAATCAACAATTTCTGGTACCCAACTCGTCCTTCCATAAAGCGCAGAAACCTTGTTAACATATCTTGTAGGTACGCTCCAACTCTGATTTCTTTCTCTTTGCTTTATTCGCTCCACACACACCATCACAACCATTCAGCTTCACACACCCACGGACACACAGTCGTGAATCTGTACGAACTTGAGACATTAAACCTTCACTGTATAGATGATTATTACTTCAGCTACGTGTCAATTCATAACCTTCTTCCCACAACTTGTAGGCTATCATTTGTCATTAGACAATCTGACATTTGAAATCCACATACACACAAGCACTGTGATTAACTGGTGGTATTCGCTGTATCTCTTTCATGCATCATTTTACATCTGAATCATCATGCCAACCCTCTTATTATAGCCTTTAGGACTGTGAAGGCATCAGATGTCACACTCATCCACATTTTGACTCACTTGGGATGATTTACTGTTGAATTATAGATTGTAGAATATTATCCATGAACCAGATAGGATGTGTGAGGAACTAAGAAATGTGATTAAAAGACAATTAGACCCTCATCTGTTTGCTGGCGACAGACACTCGTCTGGAGCGACAGTTAATGTGTGAGTGTGCTCCACTGTGTTACGGTTTTTTTGTTTGCTGACATGGCAGTCTCACACACACTCTCTCTCTCACACACACACACACACAGACACCAGAGGAATCACATTTAGGTTACTCTTAATGTGCTGAACTTGTGAACTCTGCCAGAGAATGTCTCAGAAAAAGGAGAGATGATCAAGTGGTTACATAACGACTTCAACAACCCACAGATTGATTTAAATAAGAAACACTTAAGTCCCTATATTGATCCCTTAAAGCTCAAAATATGCCATCTTACCACACGGATGGAAGAGAATCACACTGATTTCATTGCTGATTTGCAATCTTTAGCTATAATGTACAATTTGCACTTTAATTGACCTCAATCAAATAATACAAACTGTTTCTCCCTGTAGGGAGCATGAAGGTGTAACTGGGGCATAACTAAAGGAGTGCAGTTTGTTTGTTCTCCCGTTCCATGTGTAAGTCCTCTCTGGGTACTTGGAGTCGTGCCTGCTTAATTGGTGGCGATTATTAATTGTAGATGTAAATGGTTGTTTATGTCAGCCCTGTGATTGTCAGGAAACCCCTTCACACTGCATTGGTACAAGCAGCAAGGGTAAATTGTCCATTCATTGATGGAGGATAACATAATCCTCTCAGATGGATGAAAACTAAAAAAGATAGAGCAGATGTTAAAGGTCACATAATTATTATTTTTCTTTTAAGTCAGTTTCTTCCAAGTCTCAGAGGTCCCCAAAACATGTTTTCGAAGTTTCTTGCTAAAAATCCACTGAGATCCTGTATTTAAGCATGGCTATAAATCCCCAATAGGGCTTTCACACTTGCAGAAAACTCCCGAAAGATTCCGGATATTTTCAGGAGGAGCTGTATGTGTGAACGGAAACAGCCAAATGTTTCACTCTGATTTTACACGCATTTTCTACACGCATGATTTTTTTCTCCTGCCAGCCCCTAGTATTTTTCGGCAGAAAGTCCGCAGGAGTAGATGTGAAAAAGCATCAGGATATAATCAGGTGATTTCACCTCGAGTGGAGAGGGGATGGTGACGTGCAAAACCCTGTAAATCGTCACTCTTCCGGCTGCAAAACCGGGTTTACAGGGTGAATAAAAACATTCATGGTTGAAGACCGAGAATCATTTTACAACTTGAAACAGCTATTATGTCTGCCCACTTTAGCAACAACGAACCCAGGGAACTTTTGGAATTGTTTGGCAGATAAACAGGATGGCGAGGTCTTTAAGCATAATTCCTATTTACACAACAAATAAAGATGATGTTATTATTGGGATTTGTTTGTCTGTCAGTGGTGTCACACGAATTATCCATATTACATGAAAGCCTATTCTGTTACTCAACATCTGTTGTGTCTCTACTCGTACTTACCTACCTTTAAAACATAGAGATGTTTAAAAATTAAATAATTGCAAAGGCTCCACAACAGCAGGTTGTTCACACAAAGCTTTAATGAAAAAATCTGGCATATAGCAGGAAAACACCCAGGTAAAACAGTTTTACAATGTTCAATGTACAAAAAGCATAGCCTACAATGTAAAAGTGCATTACAAGCTAGTGACCCAAATTACTTTTGGACCACTTTTTTAAAATGTATTTTCACTACAGCATTCCTCCAAGAATCAAATTTGAGTTTATTACAGAATGCTCATCACTGCCTCACGAATCTGTTGTGCACTGCCTGTCTGGGGTGCTTAAAGGGAAACTTCACCGGTTGAAAAATGAATCTGTATTGACATTGGGTCATATATGTAGTAGAAATGTGAAATAAACTTTGAAGTTGGTGCCTTCTTGGCCAAGAAAAGGCAGAAAGTGTCTTTTTGTCTCATGTGGATGAGAGACACCAAATCCCAGAATGCACAGCACCGCAGGCCACTCCCATTAAGGTCAGGTCTTGTTTTCTCGGCTGCTGAGGACAGTGGCGGCCCCAGCGGATGGGCTAGCTGTGGCCAGCTGGCGCCGGAACCGGCCTGTTGGCAGTAGCCGTCTCGCCACTATATTTAGATTTTTTCGCCATTATCAGCTTTCTCCATAGAGTCTGTTAGCATAGCTACCAAGCAATATGACGGATGTTAAGTTTTGATTCTGGGAGTGAGTTCCCACCCACTGATCTGTGATTGGTCTGTAGCTTCAGTGGTCGAAAATATGAGGAACTAGCATTGTAGTTTCACCCTGCTAACCGCGACAGCTTCCAGTGACGTAAAAATCGTCATTTTGCATCACTGGAAGCTCCTTTTCAGACTCAGAAATACAAAGATTTCCCATCTCAGGGGAAAATGAGGGCGGGATGCACAACCATTCAAAAATACTACCAGGTTTCTAATGATTCAAAGCTTAATGCAAATGGGTGAAGTATCCCTTTAAAGGACCTCCATGTCAGGCAGGAGGTCAACAACATCATTTACACTCAGCCGAAAAGTTGTCCTGGATGACTTCACATACGTTGTGTAGAACGCAGCAATTCCAACACCAAGAGGCAGCTTATTGTATTATATTCGCTTGGTGTTAAAGAACAATAGCCAGTCTCCAACGCAGTTCATGTGGCTTTTGGCACCTCGTGGACTCGAGAGCCTGGATCCTGGAGTTCATGCTGGCGAGTTACAACTGGATGCCGCAGGCTGAACAGGACTGGATTCCTTTCAGGATTGATGAAGGTAGAGCTGGTATTGGAAGCCAGGACATGAGCCCCTTTGGACGGCAGAGCGGCAATGGCAGGTGCAGTGCTTCCTTTTCGCGTTGGCTTTCCTGGCGCCAGAGGGAAAAAGGTCTGCAGTTGGTTGTGCGATATTAACTTTTCCATTTAAAATTTGAAAAAACTCTTTGTGAGAGACTCCAATTGAAACCGTAATCTGGCTGATGAACAAAGCTTGGGTACTGGCCATTCATTAATGCTGGGAGTAACTGGACTCTTACTTGCCAAACGAGAGCTCCGGTGAATCGAAGCAGGGCTCTATTCAAGACTGGCTCCCTCTCGCTTTAGATCACTGATTTTGTGTGTGCAAGACAGTTGATTTGCCATGGATCTTCATCATGGAACTGGGACCGACATGACAAGCAGCAGGGTAAGAAGAAGGGTGTTTACAGACTGCTTTGGTTTGTCATGGAGCTTGCAAATGCAGCTATCAGAGGGAGCAGCAAAGAGTAGGCAGGCTAGAGCAGTTTAAATCAGGCGGCACAAGTATTATTTGGCCAATAGGATGCTTTGAAGCAAATCAGCTAGCCATATGCTGATGAGGCTTGAGTGAGATCCGCTGTTACCAAAACTCTGGCATGATAGTAGAGCGTGACTCCGTGGCCTGCCAGAACTAACGCTATGCTCAATTTCAGTCAGAACCGCTTTGCCAAGAAAAAATACTTTATTGCAATTATTTATATTTGGCGGTATGGATCTGTTCTGGGATCTCCCTGCCCTTCAACATGCTCACGGAGCAAGCCCAAGGCAGGAAGAGTAAACATTCCTGCCCTTCACCTGCATACAAGGAAAGCTTAATGCAGGGAGAGAAGCTGCAATCCCCCAAAATGTCCATACCAGGCAAACCTCCCTGGCCTTCCAAGGACTATGTGGAAGAGCCAGCAGGAGGAGACATGTAGATAAGTACAAGTTTAAGTGAAAAGAAAGCTATGGTCCGATGTTGACCATTGGCCCACAGCTTTGAGCGCTGACACAGGTGCTATGGATGATGCAGTTGTTGCTGCTCCTATACAAATAATGATAATAATTTTATCCTTTATTAATCCCGCAAGGGGAAATTCAGTTGTATAGTCTGTCTAAAGAATATGCTACACAAACATAGGCCGAAGTACACACACATGCACAAACAGAATCCTATGGACATGCATTAATGGAGAGGTCTCAGAGTGAGGAGACTGCCCACAGCAAGCGCTCCAGGAAGATGAATATTGTTGCCTTGTAGGTTTTCCCTCTTCAGACCATTTAGCAGGAGATGGATGGAAGGATTGTTGTAGTGGCAATTTCTTCTTGTGTGTCATATAAAAATTGTCACTTGTGTCATAGGAGCCAACCTGTTCGTTCCTGATGCGTGTCCACTTTAATATACTCACAGATCCGTTGTTTCACTTGATTTCTTATTTTATTCGTAATTCCACTTGTATCCAGAACAGATCCAAAATGAATATATCGAAACTCAAAACAAAAGGTCACGATCAAAAAGCATTTGCTGCTTGGCTCCTAAACCTCCACCACCGTCCACAAACAAAACGATCTACCTTTTTTCTCTCCACCTGTGCATCGCAGCCAAATTAATTAACTCGGCTCCACCCATAACACAAAATACCTGCCAAAATATGCCCAAATAAATCCATTATTCACCATAAAAGTTTCCATGTCAAATCAAGTACTTCTCATAAATTAATACTTATTTCTTACAACACAAAAAATATACTCTATTAACACAAACTTAAACCATACTTCTGAAACTAAAGTTATCATGATTAAAATGGCCTCCACAATTGTCAAGCAGGCTGATGGTGGATGGATCCAAACACTGCAGGTAAAACTGAATACCTCTGAAGTCCTATAATTGAGGAGGGTCATATTTTAACTTCAAAACAGTGGAGCATAAAGAGGCATATGATGGATGTATTGACAGGCAAGACAGCAATGGTGAAGGTGGTAGTAGTGGTGAATTTAATGTGGATTTTGCTAAGCCAGATATAGCCAGTGGCAGATGTCTTATACGACTGCATCATTTTGCTCAATCTAGCAGGGTTTGATGGAATAGATGGCAAGTCAGGCTGGATGACGCCACCTCTTTGTTAATGATATTAACAGTTGCTTCATTGTCACAGAAGAAAAAAATATGTATTTCATTGACCAGTGCTTTCCCCACAGAAGACAAGCAATAACTATTGTACATGGTACACTGTGGTACAAATCCATAAGCGTGATAGAGGAAACATTGACTGGCAGTGCTAAAAGTTATTTTGGCTATGCATCTGCAAACCATTCATATAGCAAAATTAAGATGGCAGAGCAAAGAAAGCAATTCCCTTTTTGACATAACTGCTGCTTGTTGCGCATTATTTGTGATTTCTAAAATGCGATTTCACTTCTCAAGAGCAGGGACGCTTGCATTAGGTTGCTGTCTAAAGTAATGCCTAGAAACTCTAAAGACTGAAGTGAGCCTTTCTTCGGACAGAGGAATTCCTGATCTAATGAAAGTTTGCTTGAGAGCGGTGATGCATCAACCTGGATTTGAATGTGGATAATCCACTAGAAGGAAATCATCTAAAAGGTGAAGCACAAAATGAAGCTTGCAGTTGTTGAAGAGAATCCAGCAAAGCCTCCCTGATAAGGTATCAAATATTTTGGGACTGCTTCTACAACCAAAAGTGAGTCGTACTGAATAAATACTGAACTTTTCAAATACATGTTCTCCCTCCATTTAACACCTAAAAGATGCCACTGAGAAGGATTCAAAGGCATCACTTTGAAAGAGTCTGTAATATCGGCCTTTGCTAGCCATGCTCTTTTACCAGCTTTCTTAATAAATTTGATGGCATCATCAACGGAAGCATTAAAGGGGACCAACGGAATAAGACTGCTTTGTGTTTATTATTTGTGAGTAGCTAAACCTATAGGATTAATACGAGTTTTGAAAAGGGTAGATGTATCAAATGGACCGATCATGAATCCTTTAACTTCTTTCTCCAGCACGGCATCAACTATCTCAGGCTCTTCTAAAGGAGATTGTAAATTATTGTAAATTAATGATACTTTTGGCAACCAAGTCAGACACGCCAAGAATCCTTGAACCATTCCCATAATCAAGTAATTAACAAAACAACGGTTAGGATGCTTTCTGAGCGCCTTCCCCAGCTCAGGGCCATTGACTGGGGTTGAAGTCAATATTTGTTATTTTCCATTTTTGCAAGGCGGCTGCGTCTCACAGATTTTGGATGCCCGCCTCCACAGTAGCTGCAAGCATGAATATATTTACAATTATAGAATTTGCATACATTTTGTGGAAATTGTAACACAATGAAGTTGTTAGAGGGATCACCTTGGTCTGTTCAGGTTGGGCATGAGTGGATGGCTAGCAACCACAGTTTCTGGGGTACAGATTGGAGGTATGAGAGAAGGAGCCACATATTGAGCAAGACAGTCCTGTCCTGTAAAATGTCTACATATGAGAGCCAAATCGACAACAGACCAGTCCAGTCTCTGGTTGAACCTTTAAATGTACATGGCAGCTTTTGCAGAGAAGGGTTTGTGATATTCCTAAAAAAGTGTTCCTCCATAAGACATGGCCAGATCAGAGATAACGGCTATTTGTCCAATTCAGCTCTGCGGGATGGATAGACTTCACAGGTAACATACTACAGTTAGAATTTTAGCAAGAAGGGGGGTCACTTTCTTTTAACATCACATCTCCACAATCAACAACACTCCTATCACTTAACTCAGTGCAGAGCAGGATTTTAATTAATTAAATTAATGCCATTAGCTGCAATGATCTGGCTTCTTCATGTTGACCCTGAACTAACGCTACGCTCTATTTCTGGGGCAAAAGATCTACCCCTACAAAAAACCCGCCTAGGGGGCTAGAACTTTGGGAGTGTGCAGCACCTGCTGTGCTGAATGTCTGTGATTGGTCAGGCACAGCAGGGTTTCAGATTTCCCACTGTGTTTAAAGACTGCATCTGAACGCCCACTGTAAATCATGTGGGATTTGTAATTTTTTTATTTTTTAAATCTCCATTATGCCATCTTTGATAGTATGTTTTTACTTTAATGACTTTTAATCTTGCTCAGAAATCCAATTTTCAAATGATCCCTACAAAGATCTTTAAAAGATTAAAAAAATAGATGTTAAAAAGTTCAAAGTCATAATCACAAAAAAAAACATTTATTTTTTTCAATATTAACTCTTTTATAAAGTATCAAGTCATTTTTCATCTTAAAATGTGGTTCTTTGGCTTTGGGTGAAATGGGGGGATTGAGGTATCCAGTTCTTCTAACATTTTCATTAGAGTACTCTTTCTTTTTTAATGAAACACTAACCACAGTACTTGTCTCCTTTCCATTGTTAATCAATTAAACCATTTGCAAAGCAATACAACCTATTTGTATCTTATCGGGACTTCAGGCAGCGGTGGAAATGCCGACAACTATGGGTCACAGAAACCATTACTTCCTTGAAGAGAAGTCCTTGTAACTTTTACTTCTGGAGACCTTGAACTTTTAGTTCTGGGAGGAATGAAGGGTAACTTTTATCATCACCAGTTTAGTACACCACTTGGGAGCAGATAAGGGACCAGTCTAAATGCTTTCTCCCCTCCAAGGACGTTTTTTTATGTTTACACAGCTGAGTGTAATTGTTATAACGCACATTAAAATTGACTGAACAGAGAGGTTAAACGTGGAGAAGATTGAAAAGGAGTTCAGACAGGTTTGAACAACAACACCGTGAGTGATGGATGTAGCCAATTTCTAGATGAGAGGGACAGTAACCTCTCAGTTACCTAGCAACACAATGTTGTGTGTGTGCAAACATGTACCAAATCTGGACTAACTGAGCTCATTCTGATATCAAGCAAATGCCTTGTTTTGCTCTGGTACTTATTCTAACACAACACAAAATATGTCCTTCTAATTCAGAAGCTCCATCAGTACAAACAAAAAGTTGTGTAAACAGTCTGCTAAGTGCTGTCTATCATAATGATAGTTGGTTTGGACATAAGCTCTCGTGTTGGAATGGTTTCCTGGTGTAAACATAGATATTTAACACTGAATTAAATATATTTTGTTGAATAAAACAAAGTAGAGAGTGAGAGAAAAATAATGACATGGTAAGATTAATAGAGACATACCAACACATACACAGTGTTAAAGAAACAAAGAGGAGGACCCATGTGCAGAAACTCTTAACACATTCAACAAAAAGGTCAAAAAGGGAAATATAAGGCTTAGTCAATCTCCAACTAACCCCCAGACAAGGGGAAATAACACAAAGTTCACAGAAATCTACACTATAGCTGCTCAGAAACATGGAAGGGTAGAAGTATTGTATGAACTGACACAGAAGGGAAGGAACACTGAGACTAATTGGAAACTTGGGTTCTCTATCAATCTCTCCCCCTCATTACATTACATGTATGGGATATGATCCCTGCTCGTACACTCCGGCTTGCCCTTTCACGCCCCACAGCTTATCTATAAAGCACCTGTGCTCGAATGTTACTGTTTTTGTGTGATCTTCTGAGTCAGGGAGTAGTTTCTGTGTGATCCGTGTGATTTTGAAAGAGTTCACAGAAAGTAAAAGTGTACCGTATTTTCCGCACTATAAGGCGCACCGGATTATAAGGCGCACCTTCAATGAATGGCCTATTTTAGAACTGTTTTCATATATAGGGCGCACCGGATTATAAGGCGCATAGAATAGAAGATACTGCAGTCAAACGTTTGACTGGGGTTGCATTATGCATCCACTCCTCTTCTCCCAAACGTGGAGGGGAACTTTTCCCTGATTCAGTAAACATGTAGTAAAAGAAACAGTCTGATACCACTAAATCAAACGTTAGTGCATTCACAATATAGTAACTCTCGAAATTGTTCATTCATTAGTGCATTCACAATAACTCAACGTTGTTCAAACGTTAATGTGCATATTCACAATATCTCCCAGCCTTGTTCAGTTGTAAACACGTAAAAGAAACACAGTCTGATACCACTAATTCAAACGTTAGTGCATAACTCAACATTGTTCAGTTACGTATAACACGTAAAGCTCACTTTTTCAGTTCATTCCTCGTCCACGAATCCCTCGAATTCTTCTTCTTCAGTGTCCGAATTGAACAGTTGGGCGAGTACGGCATCCAACATGCCCGGCTCCCTCTCGTCATTATCCGAGTCAGTGTCGCTGAGTGCCGTGTACAACCAGTATGGATCAACCAATTAACCAATTGATCCATATATAAGGCGCTCCGGATTATAAGGCGCACTGTCGTTTTTTGAGAAAATTAAAGGCTTTTAAGTGCGCCTTATAGTGCAAAAAATACGGTAGTGTTTGATTCAGCAATGTGTCTCCTCTCGTGTACAGTTTTTTCGTGATCTCCCAGTCACTCTGCTTCTGTGAAACAGGGAGGACATTGGAAGGATGATTTTAAACCGACCTGAGTAAGAGAATATGTTTACTGACAATGTTTCCAAGTATAATTTGCATGACGTTTTTATCACAGCAGCACATACAGCAAAAGTATACCGCAACTTTTCAGTTGACTCTCTAATTGCTCTGAAGGAAAAGACACCCTGGCTGAATGTGGTTTTCCTGAGTAGGATTCTGCAGTCCATTGGCGCCGATTCAGCCGATTCACGGAGAAAGCCGAGCACCCACGGGTGCCAGCCAGTGCCAGCATACACTAATCACTGATTCGCTCTCCCTCACCATACGTAAGCAAGGTTGTGACGTCAGGTTTACCGCCAAAAGGGCTTGAAGTTTGAAACTCCTTAACCTTTACATTGTCTTAGACATTGCCTACAGAAATCGGAATGGACAAATTTGTGATTAAAAAAACAAAAACGTCAAGCAATGTTACAGTTTCCAGTGCCAATGCTTCCAATGTGTTAGCTAACACAAGTGAGAAAAACTGCAGCAGCGAAGATGGACAGAAGAAGGGCCGGATGTTTCAAGCTAGCTGGAAAGTACATTTCCCATGGATAGGGTATGATGCGGCTAAAAGCAAGGTGTTTTGTGAGGTTTGCACTACAGTTAAATCAACTGGTGCTCCTCTCCCATCCACAACACATGATCAGGAGTCTTTGAAAGCTTTTGTGCGGGATGGCTTTTCCAGCTGGGCCAAAGCACTGGAGAGGTTCAGATTCCATGAGAAATCTAATCTTCACCAAGCTGCTGTTAGAATTGCCGTTGCTGTTAATTCCTGTGTTAACATCGCCGCTTCCATTTCTCCTGGTAAACACAAACAAATGGCAGCTGCCAGAACAGCTCTGTTGGCAATTCTTTCCTCAATCCAGTCCCTTTCATGTTAGGGATTGGTCATCCGAGGAAGCACTGATGAGGAGTCAAACTTGACCCAGTTGTTAAACTTGAATGCTCAAGACATACAGACATGGTTTGCGCGTAAGGAGAGCAGGTGGCTCTCTCATGATGTCCTGAACGAGATGACAGAAATGTTTGCCCATGATGTGCTGAGAACTATAATAGAAGAATTAAAATCTGCTGAGTTTTTCTCTGTGATTATGGACGAGACAGCCGACATAACAGTAAGGGGACAGGTGTCTGTCTGCTTCCGTTTTGTTGCTAAAAATATGGAGCCAGAGGAACTTTTCGTTGGATTTTACGAGACATCAAAAACAACAGCAGAAGCGTTGTTTCAGCTGCTAAAGGATGTTCTGTTGAGATTCTCACTGCCAGTTCAGAAATGTAGAGGACAGTGCTACGGCGGCACATCAAATGTGTCTGGCATTAGAACTGGTTTGCAAGCTCGCGTGCTAGAACAGGAGCCCCGAGCACAGTACATCCACTGCACTGCACATTTGGTGAATTTGGTTGTGCATGATGTTGCACAAAATAATCCTGCATGTCGCAACTTTATGTCACTTATTCGTGACATGATAACCCTCATCAGAAATTCACCTAAGCGTCTCTCCTGGTTCCAAGGGTTTCAAGGCAAAGAAGCACCCTCTTTGCGACCTCTGTGCCCGACACACTGGACAGTGAAGGCGGCCTCATTGCAATCCATTGCGTCTAACTACAGTGTGCTGATGGAATTTCTAGAGGACCTGTGTTTAAATCACAAAGGTGATGCAGGAGGTAAAGCGAGCTGATTTCTCCTGCACCTGCAGAAATTTAGCACCTTTTTTTCCTTAAAACTCATGCTTAAATTCTTCTCTCGCATGGAAACAGTCAATGCTGCACTACAAAAACGCCAGTTACATGTGCAGAGCGCAAGACAGATGGTTGACACACTCAGAGGAGACATAAAATGTCTCCGTGAAGAAGGATTCCCAGAATTTTGGGAAAACACTACTGCAGAACCCCATGACTTGGAAAGCCCAGCTGTGCCCAGACCAAGAAAAATCCCCCGCCGATTGGAAGATGGAGGTGCGCAGCCACACAGCTTTCAGACGCCAGAAGAACTGTTCCAACAGCAGTACTTCGAGATAATGGACACAGCATCAACATCCCTGGCCTGTAGATTTAGTCCATCTGCATTTAAACACTTGCAAGATGTTGAGGATTTTGTGACCGGCAAGGGCAACTGCAAAAACATCATACAGTTCCACAGGGAGGATTTGGATGAAGTCAGGCTCACACTGCATTGTGATATGTGCATGGATGTAGCAAAACAGAGAGGAGTTTGTTTAGCTACTTTTCAGGATGTAGTGGACTTTCTGAAAGGGGATCAGGGAGAGTACTTGAGAAACATGCTGCCAGAGATCACTAAACTTGTGAAACTCACACTGACTGTCCCTGTAACATCCTGCACTTCAGAAAGGTCATTTTCCGGCCTGCGGCGCCTGAAGACCTGTCTTCGATCCACAATGGGGCAAGCACGACTGAACCATGTTGTTATACTGAATTGTCACAAGACTTTGACACGAAATAGGAACTTGGACATAATTTGGGTAGTAGTAGTATGGGAGCTGTACCTCCCATACTACTTTGAAAAAGTTTAGGCACCACAAGCTTTAGTTGCATTTTGGGAGCATAATGTTCTACAGGTGAATAAGGCACTTTTTGCTTTATAAGATGTGGTGAGATGTGAGGTGTCTGACAGTTAAAAGCTTTGTCTGAGAGTGATGGATTTTAATTATTTTCTGGAATGTATAGGGAGTCAGTATAGAGAAGATAATTACAGAGAAATATGATCTATTGTCCTACTTCTTGTCAGTACACATGCTGCAGCATTTGGAATAGAGTTAGTTAGAACTGCTTTTACTTGCAAAAAAAGAGGAAGCTTACATAAATGTGTAAAAGTGTATCGTAAAGTGTGTGATAAAGAATGATAAAAGACTTAAAGTCCAAAATAAGTACTTCTGTGTCCCTGGGGTGTCACATAATAAGCATGGTTAAGGGTGCACAAGTCTGTAAGGGCTTGAGATGGAGTCAAAATAAGAAATGGGGTACACAATCACAACGTCACATGTTGCCTGGAAACAAGATGCAGCATTAGTTAATCAAAATAAAAAAGCCCACCTCCAGTGTGACCACAGAAGTGATCAACACCCTTTTTTCTGTTTACAGGTAAACCTATTTTGTGATTTCTCCTGTGTGATGTCTGTAATGTCTCAGGAGTGAAATACAGACATTGCTCATCCTGTGAGAAAATGTGCTTATGAATTATGTAATAACTCTGGCAGTTCTTGTCCCATGTGACAAGGGCTTAAGATTCTGTATATTACCTTTAAGGTTACCCATTGCCCTGGTCATGGAGTTTGTTACTCAGTATGGATCCTACTCTTGCCCCTTTAAGTTGGCCACCTGTGGATGCCATATTTGCAGTCAAGATGATAGATAGCATGTCTTTGCTTTGTGTTCTCCACCTGCATCATCCATCGTTCCTTCCGCCCTCACCCCAGCTTTCCTCTGGCAACAGGTTTCAAGCCTCAGCGGGGTGTGGGCGAGGCTGCCCTTCTGCAGATACAATGACGCCCATGTATAATTCATGGAGGGAGTATGCTTAGTGACAGTAACATGCACCACTGGTGGCTTCATGTTATCATTTCCAAGCCTGGGAGGGGACAACACTAAACCTTTCACTGTCACACTGTCCCCAGGCGTTTGCATCACAAAACAAATCTTTTCCATCTTCAGCTGTCAATGAGTTTCATACACATGCAGATTTATCTGGATTATCTACCAGAAGATTTTACCTTTATGTCTACTTATGAAGATTGTGACAGTCAAAATGACAAATATGGCTTAACATAAATCTGCAACCTGCGTCACTTTTTACCCAAGACAACCTAGTGTAGGCGTAAAATGCTCATTCAGGTAGATGTTAAACTTCTTCTGCTGCGCATTGCTTTCTATTAAGTGTGTGTCTTTATCTTGTTATCTTTATTAAGTGCAGGAGCTGGTTGTGTAAACTAGGAGACAACTGCCTTCACAGTGATTAATTTGTTTCCATGGATATTGTGGCCTCAGCAGACACATAAAGAAGCTGACACATCCGTATGAGTCATGTCTTTCTCGGCACCTCCTGTAACCCAAGAAATCATCCAATTATTTTGGTCAAAACTTCTCTAAAAAGTTTGAAAGAAAGCAATTTAACATTCTCTCCCTTTCTCAGCCAACATATCTCACAGAAGAGGAGTGCAGTTTGCATTAGATCATGTTTTTTGTTATTTATATATCTTATCTTTACTGCTGTGCTGTAAATAATTCATGTATCAGAAATACTTTGATCTTTTTAAGGATGGGGGACATGTTGACATTTTAAATTGCATGTGTACATCTCCACTGTATTAGCATTGCACCAAAGAACAGGTTCATTTCATTGTCAATGGGTTTAACTGATACATTAGGATATGTGGAATAATCTAAATGTAGGAAATAGCCAATTATGTACTTTGAAATGTAATAACCACATAGTCTACAGTATTGTGGAAAAACACTCAAAGCTCAGAATTCATCCCAAATGTTGTTGCTATTGATGATTTGCATGTGTTAATCAAAAGCCAAAATGTTGAATCAGTTGTAGTTTAATACATTTATAGAAACCTATTATATAAATAGATTTCTCTGATTGAGCCAGCTTACCTGTTCATTGCATGTATTTTGTAAGGTACCAGAGGTCAGCCCATGATTCACATTGACAGAATAGAACTGCTGTTTCTCAGTGACCAGAGGTGTCATTATAATAACCAGCACTGAAATCTCAGGGATTATAACTTCAGTACAGACATGGAAGAAACTATGATTTGGTGCTTAACAAAATAAAGGACAAGATAACCCAAAACTGTGTTGATTGTGTATTAAGAAGATTATATTAAACGATTAGACCCTTTTTCTGCTGTGAGGCTTATTTGAATAGAAAGGGGACACATTTTCCTCATATGACCCTGTCATGGCTCATTTAAATAAGCGCTGTCTCCCAAGAATTTACAAAAAGCTTAAATGTGTTCTTAGTACATTACTGGACTGAAAGTATTTAGTTTTCACCACTTATGGTAAGTCAGGAAATAATAAAACATATTTAAAGTCTTACAAAGGCTATAAATCTTTTGATTACAATAATACATTCTGCGTTCCTTTCTTAGTACACCTCAAACAGATGAAAAGGACAAAACGATTAAGAAGAAGCAAAGTAGAGTGTACCCATTAAATTACTTTTCTCACATTGTGGCTCATTATCATCAACGCCTGCTTGTATGGACTGGGTCTGCAAACCACAGAGACTCTTACTAATAACTGTACTTCTAACTGTGTTACATTATGGTCTCCTGCCTCCTGTGTCCTTTAATTATATTTGAACTCTATGGCAAATGGTTTCTATTCAATTTCAGAAGTCAATCAGAATGAAAAGGCTATTATTGAGTTTTTCTTTTTTAAAGAGCATACTGTACTGCAAGTTTGGAAACCCCAAGGAGTCATATATTGCTGTCAAAATGAACGTCAATCTTAGTTGTTTCCCAACAGAAAAATACATTTGTAAAAACTATCCAGTGAGTTTCTCGTGATTTTAGAGCAACCTCAGAGCAGACAAAGTGCCCTATCATGACGGCATAAAGAGGGCTGTCAAAGGTTTGTGTTACAAAGTGATTTGGGGCATGTCCGATTACATTTACTATTGACGTGGACACAATGTGGCAGATAAGTATGATATGAATCAAACCAGTCAGAGTGTGAGCTGGCCCTTTAAGGTTTTGGAATAGGGGGGACAACAGGAATTTTTGTCTCCCACCTTTCAGGCGTGATCACAGCCGTCGCTCCATATGAGGCCGGGGGAGGCAGAAGCCACGCAAAGCGCACAGGAATGCCACCTCTTTGGGTGCCCATGATAACCAGTTGGGTTCTGAAGACAAAGTGCAGAGATCATTTCAGCATTTTATATTATCTATTTGTGTCATGAACAATTCTGACCAAAAAAATCCCCACTGTCACTGTTGTGTACACCCCCTCTCCCAATTAATTATATTACCTGCAGCGATCTCACAACAGCAGAAACAAGTGTGAGTCTCAGTTTGCAGAACACATGTAGTAGTCATCTTCCAGATAAATGTGGAGCTCCATCCAGTCTAAAAATATTCCTTTCAAAAGCAAAAGTTAAATCTATAGTATTCAGTTTAGCTGCTAAACTTTGCCACAATATTAGCTGTGGCATTACTGCATGCATGGAAATGTTTTAAATACTGAATGCAGCCTCTTAGATCTTTTAAGAAATTAAGAAAACACTGTATGGGCCTAATTTGTAAACTATTCTAAGAAGCTTGTTTTTCTATATTGATGCATTTAAAACAATTTTAGAGAGAGGGATGTTGATGCCTGAAGCTGTGAATTGTGTTTACCCTGAGCTATAGTTCTCGAAATCTGTCTTGGTCCCAAGGCTGGTCTCGAGGCCACTTTTTGAAGGTCTCGTCTCGAAATCAAAAGCATTTTTACTCGTTCAATTCAATTCAGTTTATTTAGGAGGGGGACAGTACAAATTACTACTTTTCATCTGGAGTCCCCGGCAGACTCCGGCTTTTAAATCAAAACTGGTCAAGACCACCACTGACAGGTTATTTCTCCAAGTCATTACTGTGATTAGAAGGAAAATGCCTCTTTCTAAAAGAACAAATAATAATTTATTTGTAGTTTGATGTAGTTTTGACACAGGATGGGGATTTTTCAGTAAATCTTTATGGTGTTGGTCTTGTCTCGGTCTCGCCCTGCCTTGGTCTATAGGTCTTGGTCTAGGATATAAGCGGGAAAGAGTGCAACTGGACAGCATTTGATCTCAATGTTGACACTTGAGACGCAAATTTATACCAAGTGATTGCAATCCTATCACAGAAAACAAATTGTAATGCCAGGTGCAAAGGGGGTCTACTACGTCATCCAGCTGGAGGATCCCTATTTCAAAACTCATTCCAGCACCATTGCTTCAAGCCGGAGCATGGTCATTAAAGTGACAGATTTCAGTCTTTATTCTTAAATAGACGGCCAGCCAAACAACAGCAGGCTCATTACACCTCTCTCCTTTCAGTGGGTCACTGAACACACAGACCACAGGACACTTTGTAAAATATGTTGATTGTGAACAAAATTCTCCAGACAAGCTTATTTTTTCTGTAGGAATCCTTGGCTATATTCTCTAATGCGTGTGTAATGGATATTGGACTAACACTACAGTGGTTTCTGGAGTCATTTTTACAAGCTGTTTTTCCACATTTAAACAGATGATGACTAAGGTTAGGTTCAACATTAATGAACATGGATCTAAATGCCGGTCTTGTTAATTTAAAGGAAGAAAATGCTTATTCGTATATATGCATGCGTGGATCACAAGTTTTTAATAATGGGCCTGTTAGGCATCAAAGACACATGGAACAGGCCAGGATTAGGAGAAATAACGGTCACAGGAGCGAAACTGAGATGTGGTGCGAAGAGAACCCGTGGAGAATTGAGCAGGTGTTGAGGCGATTGACTGATGATGTGAAAGTTAGTTTTAGTTTGTAATCACAAATTCCATGAGTAAGAGCAAGCATTGATACCTGCCCATAACAGTTGGCACAGAAAATACTTGATAAAGCAAAATTCACATTTTAATTTGTATTATTTAAAACTGTTTTATTTTAATTTGAGACAGGAAATTCAAATGTATTTTGTGTATCTTGTATTAAGTATAATCATTTGTATGGACAAGTTGACTTTGATGTTGCCTACTCTGAGCTTTGAGAAGTCCAAAGCCTCTTTATTCTTTGTCTTGATGCCCTAGCCATTTAAATCAGGTATACTAGATTCATTATCTGTAGCAAAACAACCTATTCTGATGTTACTCATCAGGGAGCAGACTAGCGACTTATCAGTAGCTTGTATCAGCACTACTTGTACAAACCGTTTGTCAATTCATGTGCCACCTGGTCTGTCTGATCATGATAACTTTTCATTTAATTACTATTTAGCTTTACCAGTTTTGTTTTATATACCAGTTATAACTTGTTTGTTTTGATGCAGTTTCATTCAAAGCTTTAAATTCTGAGTATAATGTTTAAAGGAAGAATGTGCAACATTTTAAACTTAAATACATCAGCCTGGCTTATTACTTCAGTTAGCTCATTACAATATGAAACAGACAAACTGAAATTTATTCTTACAAAATAGACTTGAATGTGCTAGTTTAAGAAGCTAAGGCTGCATTAGAAAATATTCTTCTGTGAAAAGAATAACAACTTTGCTATATTCAAAAGATTAGTTGGTTTAACCTCAGGGAATTTTAACCTAACTTCCTTCTGATCAATGACGCTTCTATAACATTCACAGGGAAGCCCGTGAGGAATATGTCTGGGGAGTAAAACTGATGAAATGTTTAATTTATATTAATAATCTGCAAAAATGATTTCATAATTTAACATGTTGAGTGGCATTAAAAGTAACATGAATAAACTTAAAGATTCAGCTGGAGTTGTTTTTTGATTGCATCAAAGATAAAACATATATCATGAACTTTGAGATTTTGCAGCAAAGAGCAGATAGGTGGCGCTTTCTGGGTGGGACTCTACTTCGAGCTGTCTAACCCAGTTGTTGATCATGGTATAATTTTGCCTTGATGCTTGTTGGCCTTGAGGTCAGCTGGCTGAAGATGACTGCTGGTTTTGCCACCTACCCTCTGCAGGCAACTTTTTCCATTGCTTCTGCTGCTCTCTTTCCCCACTCTCCCTCTTGAGCTTCTCTGTGTGCTCTAAAGCGACTTCTTCTCTAAGCCACATCTCTACTATTACTATAGTCAGGATTAAAAATGCCAGGATGAAGAAATCAAGTAATCAGGCAAAGGAAGGGAAGTATAAAACTCAAATGGGGCAGGTGATAGGCCTTTTGCTGAGTAGCAAGTAAGTAGTAGCAAAAAAGGAGTAGCAAAAAACAGAACAGCAAATATAATAGAATAATAGAATAGAATAGTATAATTGATCCCAAACTGGGAAATTGTGGGATTACAGCAGCAGGTTGTTCAAACACACAATTAGTAATCTAGCAAAGGAAGGAAGCAGCTATGGACCCACAGATGGTAAAAGAACTGTTGGACTTCAAGCTGAAGAACATCTTCCCTCCAAACTTTACCAAAAGTGAGCGGTATGTTCTGAAAAGAAGGGCAGAGAGTTACCAATTGATAAGTAAGTCAAACCATACAGCAGCACTGTGTTCATTGCCTGATTGAATTGTTAGTGTGAACAATCCTTTATTCAGTCAAAGTTAACGGAGCATTTTTGGCGTCACAATACATGCATGTCCCCCCCCCCCCCCACACTTCCTTCCCACCCCTAATCACACTAATCATTTCAAATGTTCATGGCAATTTATCTAGATGAGGAACTGTATTACCAGTGCCATAGAACACAAGATGAGCAGCAGCATCACATTGCAAAGGTGGTTCGTACTCCACAGGAAGCAAACGACATCTTTGTGGAGTTTCATGCCAGTGCCATTGGAGCTCACTGTGGCATTGACAAAACGATGCATGCAATTATCCAAAGATATTACTGGCCTGGAATGAGAGCAGACATCATGAAATGGGTGAGTGCATTATTTGTTCTGTATTTGTTTGGAGCTCATGGAAGTAATTACTTAACCCTCTGGAGTTCCTAGGGACATTTCGTGCAAGCCATTTTGGCTGTGTTAATTCAATATAGGTCACATTTGCCAGAGGACATTTTTGAATTATCATATCAGTTCCTTAAATGAGCCTAAAAAGGCTGTGCTAAAGAAAAAGTCATGCTTAAAGTTCACTTAATCAGCATGGTGTGTCTGTGTGTGTACATGTGCGCACGTTCAGATTTTCTAATGTGACCACTGTCAAAAGAAGAAGGCTTGCTTAAAGGAGAAAATGCAGTACAAACCCATACAGGTGAATAATCTCATTAAATTGAACATGCTGCTTAACATGGAAGTAGTAGTTTATGTGCTTTCGTTTGCATTTAAGGTGTCAGAGCCCTTTGAACTCGTGGGGATGGACCTTGTTGGTCCATTGAAGCGCTCCAACAGCGGATACGTGTACATTGGCGTCATGGTGGACTATTTCACCAAATGGATGGAAGTGTATCCTCTCATGAGTAAGAGGGCTGAGGAAGTGACAGTGTGCATAATGGACTTTTTTTTTTTTTATAAGTACGGTGCACCAAAACAGATCCTGACTGACCGGGGAAAAGAATTTGTCAACAAAGTAAGTAGAATAGTGAGACATGCAATAACTGTTTCTTTACACTGCAACAAAAAAAAACAATACATCAAAACTGTGTTCTTCTTTTTAATATCCAATGCATATTCTAGACTAACCAGGGATGCTGTGAAAAACTTGGCATTGCCAGAAGCCTCTGCGCACCATAACACCCCCAAATAAATGGCTTGGTGGAAAAACTTAATGGCATGATTCAAGGGTGAAAATACACTTTTCTACATGTTTGTACTTATCATGTGTATGTATGGAGAATGACAGTATGTTTTCCAATTTCAGGGCTTTGAGAAAAATGGTGCATGACCACAAAAGCGATTGGGAAAATTTCATCAAACCCACTGTGTTTGGACTACGCACGAAAAAACAAATCACAACGAAGTATTCACCTTATTCCTCATGTATGGAAGGGAGGCCCGTTACCCGTCTGAAATTCCAGTCATGTGTAAGGTATGAGATGGCATGTCCCTGCTGTTGGAGCTGCTTTGGCAACCATATCTATTTATTTGCTATTATGTGTACTTGTGTTTATTTATCTAAAACTATGTTACAGATCAGTGATGAAAATGTCAACAATCTAATTGACAATGAGGATGTATGCAACAACACTTCCAACCTTGAAGTTGTGTACAATCAAGTGGAGGCCAATATGACAGCAGCACAAACAAGGGTGCAAAAAAGGAAATTATCAAAGGGTGACGATGATAACTTTGTGGTGGGGGACAAAGTATTAAGAAAAAATATCTGCCAAGAACAAAGAAAGGGGGGGGGGGGGAAATTAGAAACGGATTTCTCTGGGCCCTTCACAATCATACACATTGATGGGAAAAGTGCTGATGTCAATTCAACAACAGGAAAAACCATCTTAAAAATCAACATTGACCATCTCAAGAAGTATGTGGAACCAGAGCCACGGATCCCAGTGAAATGGATTGCCACTACTTCATCTGCCCCTTCAGCACTGGAATCCATCCCCTTGACATGTCCTAGCATTCCCCAACTTGCAAGCAATCGAATGCACAATCAGACCCCCTGCCCTCCAGTCATGTGACATCACTGGCTTAGGCCAGTCAACTTCAGTCACCCCAGAGGAGTGTAAGTATACAGTGGGTACGGAAAGTATTCAGACCCCTTTACATTTTTCACTCTGTTTCATTGCAGCCATTTGCTAAAATTAATGTACACTCAGCACCCCATCTTGACAGAAAAAAAAACAGAAATGTAGAAATTTTAGAAAATTAAAAAAGAAAAACTGAAATATCACATGGTCATTAGTATTAAAACCCTTTGCTCAGTATTGAGTAGAAGCACCCTTTTGAGCTAGTACAGCCATGAGTCTTGGGAATGATGCAACACGTTTTTCACACCTGGATTTGGGGATCCTCTGCCATTCTTCCTTGCAGATCCTCTCCCATTCTGTCAGGTTGGATGATGAACGTTGGTGGACAGCCATTTTCAGGTCTCTCCAGAGATGCTCAATTGGATTTAGGTCAGGGCTCTGGCTGGGCCAGTCAAGAATGGTCAGAGTTGTTCCGAAGCCACTCTTGTTATTTTAGCTGTGTGCTTAGGGTCATTGTCTTGTTGGAAGGTGAACCTTTGGCCTAGTCTGAGGTCCTGAGCACTCTGGAAGAGGTTTTCTTCCAGGATATCTCTGTACTAGGCCGCATTCATCTTTCCTTGAATTGCAACCAGTCGTCCTGTCCCTGCAGCTGAAAAACATCCCCCTAGCATGATGCTGCCACCACCGTGTTTCACTGTTAGGATTGTATTGGGCAGGTGATGAGCAGTGCCTGGTTTTCTCCACACATACCGCTTAGAATTAAAGCCAAAAAGTTCAATCTTGGTTGAACCCACGATTGCTCAGTTTGGCTGGACGGCCAGGTCTAGGAAGAGTTCTGGTCGTCCCAAACTTTTTCCATTTAAGGATTATGGAGGCCACTGTGCTCTCAGGAACCATAAGTGCTGCAGAAATTCTTTTGTAACCTTGGCCAGATCTGTGCCTTGCCACAATTCTGTCTCTGAGCTCCTTGGGCAGTTCCTTCGACCTCATGATTCTCATTTGCTCTGACATGCACTGTGAGCTGTAAGGTCTTATATAGACAGGTGTGTGCCTTTCCTAATCAAGTCCAATCAGTTTAATTAAACACAGCTGGACTCCAATGAAGGAGCAGAACCATCTCAAGGAGGATCAGAAGAAATGGACAGCATGTGAGTTAAATATGAGTGTCACAGCAAAGGGTCTGAATACTTATGACCATGTGATATTTCAGTTTTTCTTTTTTAATAAATTTGCAAACATTTCTACATTTCTGTTTTTTTTCTGTCAAGATGGGGTGCTGAGTGTACATTAATGAGAAATAAAATGAACTTTTTTGATTTTAGCAAATGGCTGCAATGAAACAGAGTGAAAAATGTAAAGGGGTCTGAATACTTTCCGTACCCACTGTATATCATTACCATTTTATTTGAGCAGCAACATTCTTTAAGACCTACATATGCACTCAGTAGGCTTTCCTTGAAACTGATGCTGCATTAAATGACAAATGAGGCCTCTGTAAATTACTGTCTTCTAAGTCTCAGTAATAGCTGACATCTGGGCCGGTAAAAGGCAAGGTGTGCTGTGGAGCAAAGTGGGTCCATATAAGTTGTTTGCCACAGACCTGCAACATCTGGCCCCGGGACGGCAGCTAGAGAGTGAGGTAAATTCATGCATGAAGTATTTACAGTTCGATCCTTATATATAGATTTTTTTTTTTTGAAGGCAAGAATGTAACCACATATTTGTCTCTAGGTTGTCAATGCATTCATTCATGCCACCATTGGGAAGGTCCAAGAGGAAACTGGGAGGAAGTTTTATTTGATCGACTCCTTTCAAATGACTGCAATGTGGCAAGGATCATTCAGGGGATTGAACAAGGTGATTATGTTCATGCTATCTTCATACATTTTAACAATACATTCAATTATTCATTCATTCATCATGTGTGTTTGTTTTCAGCTTGACCCAATGGCCTACGATATCCTCATAGGCCCAGTCTGTGACTTGTGTGTGGTACTCTAGCATGATAATTGAATGTGATCATTCATCCGATTAACATGACTTCACGTGCATTGTGAAGGTCATTTATCCAAAGGAAAAGCGGGCACTATACATGGACCCCTTTGGTGAAACCCCTGGCGACATACAGAAGTGCAAGGATATGACGAGGTAAGTTGTACACCAGTGTTGACAATGTCATAAAAGGTCCTTAGTTACAAATGGCAACAATACTGCTATATACTATAATGATACTATTCCACAGAGCTTTCATGAGACGCAGACACAGCCACATCTCCCGGTGGGCTTGTGATAAAATAAGCCATCCACGTCAGCGCGACTCCTGTGGGGTATTTGTCTGCAAGGTATGAGTGCAACTAACCTTTTGTTGAATACAGCTATTCAATGTTACTGATTGTACTGTCTTGTATAGTTTGCAGAGCTTCTACTGACTGCTGGGGTGCTGGATTTCTGTCCTGAAGAGGCTGAGATCACTCAGTTGAGGAGGGAAATAGCTTGTCGACTGGTCACCTATTCAGGTTTTTTTTTCTTTTTCATTTTTGTCATTGTGTCATCATATGTATGAGACATGTATTTCTAAATTATTACATTTGTGTAATGTGTTAGAAAACTTGTCAGAACTATGCAGAGCATGTGGGAATACATGCCAAAGTCCAGGGACACATAAAGATGACCATGATGACTGGGTAAGAATGGACTTGACAGTTCTGTATGCTTACAAATCAAGTAATTCATTAATAATCTACTGCCATGCTTCTCTTCAGATCGAGTGTACAGCATGCGGTCTCTGGTTCCATTGGGTTTGTATTGGGAAACCACCATTGGATCAGGATTTCTGTTGTCCAGCATGCGCACTGTAGGGGGTCTCTTTTTATGACACTGTGGTGGCGTCTGCACTTTTCTATGCAGTGGTCTGCTGGAGAGGAGGGAGCACAGAGAGAGACAGAAAGAGACTAAACAGACTGGTCAGGAGGGCCAGTTCTGTCTTGGACTGTCCTCTGGACTCTGTAGAGGAGGTGGGTAAGAGGAGGATGTTAGTGAAGCTGACATCCATCGTGGACAACCACTCTCACCCCCTGCATGACACTGTGGGGACCCTGAGCAGCTCCTTCAGCAGCAGACTGAGACACCCACCCTGCAAGACAGAGCGCTACCGCAGGTCGTTCATCCCATCTGCCATCAGACTCTTTAATAGCATCACCACTTCAAGCTACACACTGTGTGTGTGTTTTTTTAATTTTTTTAAGAACAACTGTGTAGTTACTGTGTAATTTTACACTATTGTATTTTTTTATTTAACTGAATGTAAATATGTTTGATTTGATTTTAACTTCTATTTTTATTTTTAATAATTATATTCCCGTCCCCTGTTTTCTGGCGCTGCTGTAATGCACAAATTTCCCCCACGGGGATCACAGTCTGTTAGCTTGTTTTGTCTGCTGCATTCAATTAGGTTTCTTTGTTATTATAACTACACCACTTTAGTTTTGCAGTTGTTCAAACTGAAGTGGTATAAGGCAGTCACTTTAAACGCCATTTTCTAGTAAAGTCAACTAATTTGGGTTAAGAGTAGCTCGCGGGCAGGTTTTCAGTAGCTCGCCTACAGGTTGACCCACTGTGTAAAAAAAAAAAAAATTAGACAGTAAATGCACCTCGTCCCACTATTCATATATTTGGACCATAAAAACAAGTGTAAAGTAGCTTAATTCAGCTGATGTGTGCTGTGTAAATGAATGCAAGCGATATGATGGAGCATATGATGATGGAGTATTTAAAGATAAACCGAGGTAACCAGTTGTTGTAGAAGCAGCCAAACTAAAATGTGACCAGGAGGCTGACATCATAAAATAATACGTAATGGAATTGTTGAAATGTCACTGTTCAGGTGACGTACGCTGTAAGGCAGGACACAGGTGATTAGGGGTTAATTTTGTTTTAGTGAGATCGAATCCAGCTCGGCGCGATCATGAACATGGATTATATTTTCTTTATTTTGTATTTTTCTTAGGTGGCTGGGATGAAGTGTTTACTCATACAATCAAATTTACCGCAGTAGATATGAGTTGCGACTTGAAATCAGTTAAATTATAACCTTGATCATTCAGGCATTCTCCAGGTCAGCTACGTTTCCTCTCGGTGATTGTAACATCTGCTGTCGCCATGACAAACCTTTGACGTTTGTAAACAAAGGTAACAAGTTAAACTGAAAACCAGACAACATACAACAACGGCACTTAGAAGTTGAATGAACAGCGGTAGCCATGTGAGTACAACTCCGAGGTAAACAATGGCCCAGGAACCTGAATAGACGCTCTCACGTGGGCTGACGTTGTTTGTATTTGTTTGTATTGTTTTCATTTTATCTAATTAAAAATAATTAATAACCCAACATTTATTTGCATACACCTTTTATTTGCGTAGTGAAACCTACAATATGAAAAACAGGTGGTGAAAGTGATTCGTGTGTACTGATTTTGAACGTACTGAACCTCTACCTCTCTCTTCTTTTCAGTCAGTCAGTGAGTGATTCGTTCACTGAACGTACTGAACGGGAGCTCCGAGTCTCTCGTCCTCTCAATCAGTCAGTGAGTGATTCGTGTCGGAGCTCCCGTTGAGTACGTTCAGTGAACGAATCACTGACTGAACGTGAACGTGCGAGACGTCACCAGCCTCAGTCCCACACACACTGTACTGACTGAAACGATCGAATTGAGACCATCGTTAGTGGATGTTAAAACATTCAGCTGAGTGAAATTAAGTTGGATATAAAAGCCGTTTGCAAACTGACAGCAGCTATAAAAAGCACATACATTTTTGCGACACCTAAGTGTTAAATTAAATATTTGCTACTTCCTCAATTTTGGAGACATGAGAGGGAGAAGGGGCGGGCTTGAGCGACACAGAGCTCCCGACCGACTCCGTCCTGTTGGTTCAGTCAGTACGTATCACTGACGTGAAAGGGAGAGGGAGGGCGGGCTTTGAGCGACTCGGTCTGGAGAGAGATATGAGATGGGGGGGGGGGGGGGGGGAGCTCAACTAAAGTTGAGAAATGAACGACTCTTTTCAGTAAGTGATTCAGTTCAGTTCGTTCACCCAGATGATTCGTTCACGAACGACACATCACTAGTGACCATGTTAACTGATGCCTTTGAGCCGGCGTCTCTGTAGTCTTTTCACATCTTTGTTAAGTTTTCATTAAATATTGGTTCATATCCAATGAGTTAATTTGGATTTATAAAGAATAGTAAACAGAGGGTTTCATGAGTCCTCTTGCTGTTTTTATGCTCACCAGTTAACATGGTCACGCACTAAACCGTAACACATCTTAGCAATGTCGCCAGAGAAACGCAGACAGCAATATGTGAAGTTACAAGTTGGCGAGTTCTGTGATGCTCAGCTAATGTTAATGGATGCAGACCGGGAGTAATGTTAGTCTATCACTATTTTAATGCCGATCAGTTGTAATCAAAATTGATTTGGTATTACCTCTACTACTATTGCTGCTGTTGCTTATAGGCTACCATTACTTCTGGAATGTGATGAGTCTACCAGTTAATTGTTCTGTATGCTGTGTTGATTGCTTACTCACAGTACACAAATTACAGTACACACAGGGTTCAATTAGAAGTGAGCTGAGGCCACCTCTTCCATGTAGTCTCAGCTCGCTTGTTTTGTTCCGCTTTAGATTGTGATTGCTGCGTTCACATACGATCAAACGATTGGTGCTGAAAGGGGAACGCCCCCTTGTTTCGGAAAAAACTTCTCGCAGGTGTGAAAACGCGTTAAAAGTGACCAAGCTAACAAAGTACATATTCAGGCTCTGGCAGAAAAAGTGGCTTCATACAGATTTGTTATGACTCAGTTCAACATTGTGACAAAAGAGTTACTTCAGTCATGTTTTAATAAGACCTAGCTTTTCTTTAAGACTCATGGAAAGTGCAAAAACTTCTCTCTGCCTGTACAGACAGTCTGGGTTTGGTTTACCATACAAAACCATCACGGGGATAAACTTGACTATGTGAACAGATTGTGTCAATACATTATCCAATTATACAACAATCACTTCATACCTCTAAATGTGTCTCCTTCTGTCCAGTAAAACATGACGAATAAAGAAATTAACTTTTTCAACAGACATTTTCAGACAAGTTTTAGTATCAGTGTTAACATTTTTAACCCCATAGTGACTCTTTAAAAAGAGTTACACACACTGGCTATTTTAAAGTGTACTTTGGTTGGATAACTTGAGTATCACCTTTTCCATGTGTTTCATCTTCTGACAGTTTGACTAGAGTCCTGTACATCAAAAATTCAAATCAAACAGAGCATTCATCGGGCACTACATGTTGTTTTGGATATTTTGGTGTTAGATGGATGTTGGGTTCAGCTTTAGCTCAAGGCAGCTCATCGCAGGTGCACTTAATTGCTTTTTTAAAGAGCACTCTCATAAGTAATTGGTTGCTGTGAGTTCAAAGGGTTGATTATGCTTGATTAGATAATTCAGAGGAAAAGGAGACATGTTCTCCTTTATTATAGTAAGATTGGAAAGAATCTAAAAAGATAGAAAGCCAGAAATGGGTCTTAAGAAAGTTACACATGAAATTGAAATTATGCAAGATTGGAGAAGACATATTGACATAATGACTGAATCAATTCCTACCTGCAGGTTGTTAAAAATGAACTATTTAAGATGCGTTTCAAATTTCTTAAATTGCATTTGTGCATACTAAGTATCTGAAAGCCATACTTGAGTAAAGGTACAGATACCACACCAGAAAATGACAAGTAGAAGTGAAAAATATTAAAGTCTTAAAGTATCTCATATTCTTTGTACTTAAGTTTCAACAGCATTTTTTGGATATGAATTGTACGTGGGTGTTGAAAGTAAAAGTAAATGATGTTCTTGAAAAAGAAAATGGACAGAATCTCCAGAATAATGAACAATATGTTTAACTGTAAATTACCTTAAAAATTTGGTTAATAAAGAAGAGTAAGGTCTTTAAAATTTCAGACTCTTTTGGAGAAAATCCAGTTGTTAACCTTGTTATTGTCCATTTGGTCAGAGTTAGTACATGCAAAGAGCAATATAAAGTCTTTAAGAAATCACATTTGTGAACATTTTTTATTTTGAGCCATGTCTTTCTCAGTTAACAAAACCACAGAACTATAGACCCAAATGTAAATTTTAGATAAACAGACACCTACCTACGAGTACTTGCTCATTACCTCTTAGAATAATAACAACATAACTCTGTCATGGTTGGTTTTGTGTTTGAGTTTTATCTCAGTGTTGCTTGTTTCCCTTGTGTGTTAATGTTTCCTAGTGTTCATGGTTTTTCCCTTGTGTTGTTTCCTAGTTTTGGCTTCAGTGTTTTCTGTTTTATTTTGCCATTTATTATCCTTGTGTATCTCTGTGTTCTAGTGTGTTTTGTTAGACTCTTGAGTTCTGTGTGTCTTCAGTGTTTCATGATTTATTTTGTATTGTCCTCAGTGTTTCTGGTCTTGTGTTTCTCCCTGCCTTGATTGCCCTGATTGTCTTCACCTGTGTCGTTAGCCTCACCTGTGTCTGATTACCCCATGTCTAGTGTTTCTTCCCTTCTGTGTCAGATCATTGTATGTGTTTGTCAGTGTCATTTGTTGCATGTCAGTTTACCTGTAGCTCCTTCTCTTGTTGGATTTTTTTTTGCCTTTTGTTTAAAGAATAAATAGTTTTAGTGAATCCTGCATCTGGGTCTTCCTCTTAGTTTTCTCGAACCGTGACAAACTCAAAGTCACCCCAGTATCCTGAGTTTTTTTCATGCTATTATATACACTGTGGGCACTTTATTTACATTCAGAAACATGTCTTCGAAAATAAGATGAGATGTGTTCATTACATTTGATTCGCAGCATTTCATTTTTTTTAATGACTAGATTTGGAGAATAATCTCAATGCATTTATGTGACCATCTGAAACAAAGTACACACAAAAAGGATTCAAATACAAGTCTACACAGGGCAGAGAACAAAAAGGAAGTTTTATTTTGGGTCCGGTTCGATACACAGGAAATCCAAGAACATGAGCAAACAAATCCTTGGGATCACGCAAAAGTCATAGTCAAAAAGCAGGCAAAAGTCAAACACAAAGAACTCACTGGATGAGTTAACAAAGAGGAATACACAGTCAACTGCATAAGGGAGGACAGACGGGGATTAAACACACAGACAGTCAGGGGTTAAAGAGACACAGGTGAGCTCAATCAGGGCGAGGCTGATTGACAAGACGGGAAAACATGAAAGGTGCTTTCGAATTGTCTTTTTTGCTTAGGAAGGTTCCTAACTGAGTGAATTGACCCGGAAGCATCTAAGTGGCAGCCATGATAAGAGCTGTTCGAATTCTCTTAAAGCTAAGGTCGGTCAATGCAAAGGAGATGAGATATGCCGTCTCAAAATTCTTTGCGGCCGCAACATTTAAAGCGAGTCGGGCATCCGACCGTTCACGAAAATGAACGATGACCATAAAGGGATGCAGAAAACGTAAGGGATGAAGGGATAAGAGATATTTTTAGCCAGATGATTTTTTATTCAACATGTTTCATTCATTTAAGAATGCTTTGTGCAGTTGTACATTTGTATGCCTAAAACATTATGTAGCCTATATCTTGCATAAATGTAACAATTAATTTCATACAATCATACTTATTTTGGATTAATGTTCAAAAATAATTACATCAAAAGATGCTTCCCCTTCATTCACCTCAGGCTCCTCTCTCCTGCTCAATCAACCAGCAAGAGGCTCTTTCTGCTGCCTCCCCCATCGGTGTCACCTGCCCACTTGCATCCTGCTCATGTAGTAACACCTGCATGTCTGACTTCTGCGTCCTGGGAGTCTCTGTATGTCATTACGACTCTGCACTTTGCCACCTTGAATTCCTCCACCACCGATGACAGAGGTAGTTGGAGTTGTCCTGATCTTACGTAGAGGCCTACTGAAGTGAAGCTTGGAGGGATTCCCAGTCACCTTCAGAGTTGCTTGTTGATCTGCCTCTCCACTCCTTCTACGGTTGTCATTGGAATCGCATGCACTGTCAACAGCCACATGAGTCTCGGCAGCAGACCATGCTGGTAGAGCCCATGGACTGTAAAAATAATGGCCGGGACAAGGTCCCCGGTGTAGTGAAGTTTTTATTTTTAGAGCTCCCCCTGCTGACTGGCTGCAGTATAGGTCATAAACCCCGCCTCCTCAATGATAACAGATGGGATGTGGGTCAAACTGTAAAGCTAAAATACTCGTCACATCATTTTTTTCCAAACCTGAACTCTGCTGTGATCATTAGTTATTATCACACTACATTGTGTTCAGATGCTCATTTTTCTGTGAAGTTTGTTTTAAATAAGTTATTTGATGTTGAAAAACGGGATTTTACGTCATATTTCACAATGATTGACAGTCGCCGATGTTGCGTAGCTCTCTTTGTGAATAACAAAAGTTACGTAGTGAAGGCACGCCGAGACGCCCTTGAATTTTTCCGTTCAGTTTTTTCGTCTTTTCTGAGCTGGCAAAATTAGTTGTTCAGCAGTGAACTGTTCTAACCGACCTGTGGGAGCTAAGGGATCTTTGCAGTTTTTTTGGTAAGTAAAAAAGTGATTTATGTGTCATTGTTTGGTTAAAGTCGTTATCTAGCTAGCTAACACATAAGCAGTCTAAGTTAGCTGAAATGTTGTAAAGCTAGGTTACTTATCCGGCATGACTTATCTTTTTATTTTATTGCTGTGTTTCTTGATATTGTTATATTGTTATTGTGATTGAAATTGTATTTAAAACCAAGAATAGTAATAAAAATCCGCTCATCGATGCGGTTTATTGACTGTACAGTTATTTTACAGCAAAAATAAATACGTCTGGTGAGGTCTCAAAAAAGTATCTAGAGCAAAAACAAAGCCAAGTAATTTAAATCTGACCTGCATCATCACTAATGTGTACATTTTTACAGTCTGAGTGATAAGTGGGCTATACCGAGAGTAACAGGTTTTACTTTCACCGTGCAGGCTGAAATTCATAACACTATATACAAGGGTAGAATATTTCTCTATGTATCCAGATAAAACTAAAGGTAAGCTCTAATTTAATATAACTGTTACTGATTTAAGAGACTAACCGAAACATGAACGCAAACATCAACAACTGGCGGCGGTGTAATGTAATATTAACCGAGCATCATGCTGCTTAAACGTGATAAATATTCTGCATTGTCTTCCACACACACCAATTTAACAGTCACAAGTTGATCATATTGTAAATTTAATGATGCTCATTGAGAATTTGCACTAAAAATTGACAAAACCTGACAAAAGTTGCAGTGAATGTGTTTGTTCACCACCTTATTTGCCTCTATGAAGGTTCATTCTCTGGTGGGCCCACTGCCCAACAGACCTGTAGTATTGCTTAATATGTAAATTATGTAACCTGAAACTTGTTTTAAGGCTGATAAAAAGGGCCATTGCTATGTAACAGAACAATCTCTGCAAACAAGTTTCAGGTTACATAATTTACATATTAAGCAATACTCTATAAAGCAATAGGTCTGTTGGGCAGTGGGCCCACCAGAGAATAAACCTTCATAGAGGCAAATAAGGTGGTGAACAAACACATTCACCGCAACTTTTGTCAGGTTTTGTCAATTCCTTTGAAAGGAAGTTGCTAATGCAGGAGACCAGTGTTACACACAACAGGCTGCTGTTATTGAAGTCAGGAGGAGACATGGGCACAATAAAAGAAGACCTAAAGATCGCATTTTTCCCCACACATGTTAATGTGTTTTAAATGTCATGCATTTATTTTTTATTTCGCTTTAAATAATCGTTAACGAAGAGAAACACCATGATTAAAATTAAGGCTATTGTTGCCTTATATATATCCAAAGAAAACTGAACATTCACAGCCTCTGCATTCAAAAGAATTTCAAAATTGACATTTATGTCGTCCTATTTCCCTCTTTTCGCCAACATTATATTTCAAACTGGGATTTCCTTTTTCTCGGGCTGCGCATCTCTTCCCCAGCTCGCCCCCTCTGGTGCGCTCGTCTTCTCCCTCTAAAGCCCGCTGCTGCTACTCTGTATGACGCTTTGATTGGGGGACCTCACCAATAAAATACTATTTTATATTTTATAAGCAGTTTGCCACCACACTGCACTTTTACTCTCCAAAGGCATATGAGTATGTGTGTGACAACTTTAACAAAGCTTTACCACACAGCTGATCCAGGATTTACTGTAGCATCTTTTACAGCACTAATAGGTCATGTAGAAGGCACGGGAAAGTTTAGACGCGATTTTAGTAGTCCATTTTCGTAACATTGTAGTTTCACCACGACAGATCCTCGTCATTAACCTCCGCTGTCGCACAATTATATAGCCTAGTGGAAATGCGGTCAGATTCTCAGAGCAACACGGTCACCTTTCCCTAAGTCCTTTATGAATTCTCCTAACATCTTTCCTTAACCTCATGATGTTTTCCCCCAGGGTTAAGGTAAAGAGAATAACAACAATTTTAAAGAGAAAAAATAGTAAAAACTACTTAAAGGCTTTATATGCGATTTTTTTTTTTTTTTTTTTTTGATCAAGCAGATGTCGCCATTGAGCACCAGCATGAAACCAAAACAACTTGCGGTGCATTGTTGTGTTAGCATGCTAATGCTAGCGATCTTTATTATGCTCGTATCTTCACACTGCATGTAAATTTACCCGAAATGAGCGTGATCTAGAAACGCAGTTAAGCAGTGAGTACAGTATGTTATTCTTCTTTTCTCTAGTCCCTCAATTAAACAACTTTTATACGTGAGGGGAGGAGTCAGCCGTCGTCACGGCGATGTCAACAAACAGAAAATATGACTCTGAAAACATCACAGACAGTGGGACTCGGGTGTTACACCCATTGTAGACAGTCATGACTCAGAGTTATTTTCAGAGGAGATACTTGATTTCTATTATATTTACCGTATTTTTTGCACTATAAGGCGCACTTAAAAGCCTTTAATTTTCTCAAAAAACGACAGTGCGCCTTATAATCCGGAGCGCCTTTATATATGGATCAATTGGTTAATTGGTTGATCCATACTGGTTGTACACGGCGCTCAGCGACACTGACTCGGATAATGACGAGAGGGAGCCGGGCATGTTGGATGCCGTACTCGCCCAACTGTTCAATTCGGACACTGAAGAAGAAGAATTCGAGGGATTCGTGGACGGGGAATGAACTGAAAAAGTGAGCTTTACGTGTTATACGTAACTGAACAATGTTGAGTTATGCACTAACGCAGGGGTGCCCAACCTTTTTTGAACCAAGATCTACTTTTAAAGTTACCAGTCTGCCGAGATCTACCAGTCCACATAGTGAGCCATAGCCTTTACCAACAGCCTACAAACGCATTTAATACTCACACAACAAACAGAAAATAATAAATGAGAGTTCTGTAAAAAATAATGCAGACTACAGACTACAGCAGGCTGCTGTGAGATGATTTTGCTTTTGTTAAATTAGCTGCAGACACGGTGAGAGTGAACGGAGTAAAGTCCAACCGACCGTTTGACCGGGTCACGTGTGTTCCCACCTCGGTCCGTACGGATCACGGATCAACTGTGTGCTGTAGCACTAAAAGTAAAAAGGTTCGCGTGGTGGCTGGCGCTCCAGTGTGTGTGTGTGTGTGTGTGTGTGTGTGTGTGTGTGTGTGTGTGTGTGTGTGTGTGTGTGTGTGTGTGTGTGTGTGTGTGTGTGTGTGTGTGTGTGTGTGTGTGTGTGTGTGTGTGTGTGTGTGTGTGTGTGTGTGTGTGTGTGTGTGTGTGTGCGTGCGTGCGTGCGTGCGTTTGCGCTGTTTGTTGGTGTGTCTCGTCCCCCGCGATGCTCACAGTCATGACAGCAGAGAGGAGCAGAGAAAAGTAGCTGCAGCTTCATCAATGCGCTTAATACTCGTAGCATAGTTTCTATATATGACTTTTTGGTAAAACATTTACCCCCCCGGTTTTACCTGCACGTCATTGCGCATGCCTGCACTCTCTCTCGCTCGCTCTCTCTCTCGCTCGCTCTCTCATGCACGCAGCAATTTCATGAATAAATGAAAAATTAAATACACACAGGTCGGAAGTATACTTGGGCTCCCAACACAGGTATCGTGTGTGGGAAACAGTGCAATGAGATGAAATTGAAATCACTTTTCTATTTTACAATTGTATATTATATTGACAAAACATCTCGCGATCGACTGAGAATCAGTCAGCGATCTACCTGTCGATCACGATCGACTGTTTGGGCACCCCTGCACTAACGTTTGAATTAGCGGTATCAGACTGTGTTTCTTTTACGTGTTTACAACTGAACAAGGCTGGGAGATATTGTGAATATGCACATTAATGTTTGAACAACGTTGAGTTATTGTGAATGCACTACGTATAAAACCACGTTTTGAGAGTTAAGAGAAACGTCAAAGAAATAATTTATTATTTGGGGAAATCGTCGTGGGAAAAATTTACTTTCGTTTTTGTAGTTTTATACGTTACGTTTTATACGTATTTATATTTATATATTCACAATATCTCCCAGCCTTGTTCAGTTGTAAACACGTTCTATTCTATGCGCTTTATAATCCGGTGCGCCCTATATATGAAAACAGTTCTAAAATAGGCCATTCATTGAAGGTGCGCCTTATAATCCGGTGCGCCTTATAGTGCGGAAAATACGGTAAGTGTGAAAAATCACATATAAAGCCTTAAACGTCTGGATGACATTTCAGTACTTATTTATGAAAATAAAAATAATTGTTGCAACCACTTGACTGATGTGTTTGTTTGTTTAATGTTGGTCTGCATTGCGTCTTCATTTGTTATACCTCAAGTGACATCTGTTCTACATTTGCTGTCCTTTGGATAACAAACTTTTTGAACAGTTGAAAGAGCAGGTAACTTGATGTCAGTGGCATAAACAGCATGCATGTTGGAGGCGGTGATTCAGCAAACCAAACCATTATTTCGGCTGCTTGCCTTTACTGTTTTTGATCTTTCCTGCCTGTTCCTTTAAAAACATCTGCTTGGGCTGTTAGCGACTGGCTGTGTTGTTTCAAAACTGAGGACTTTCATCCATCTAAACTGGTGTCACGCAGGCAGAGAAGGGATTTGAGATTAGTTACAGGCCTCACAGCATACTATTAACTTCTATCAGTAGTTTGGCAGCACACTCAATATCATATATTTGCCACCTGCTTTATGGAGATCAGCATGTAATTGTGTTAATTCTGAAGCTGTGATGGTGTCGTGGTCTTTTTGGCACAGGTCTTCAAGCCCCAGCAGGATGATTTCAATAACTATGATTTTGGAGTGGAAGAAGAAGAAGTGTAATTTATCTCACCCTGCACTTTGTTGATATTAGGATCCTGTTTGCAGGTTTGCCTGCTACAGTCTGCAATTCCCTGCACTGGACCGTGGCTTCCACTTTTAAAGCAGAGATCCGATGTGGGTGCAGGTAGAGTGGGCTGTTGACACTTCACCAGTGGAGCTTATTATAACCATTAAACTCCAAGCCCTCGAACCTCACTGAGGTCTGGGAGTAAATTACCTGCAAATAAGGACAATTTATTTGTTAAATCAGAGACTAATCATGTAAAATATTTTAATGAAATCTTTTATCATCTCAGACTTATTTTTAGACTGAGGTTGGATCAACACATTTGGTCTAATGCAGTAGTCAGTTTTTCCGTCTGGAAAGAACAGTTTATTTTTGTAGACTTGATGGACCAGTCGTGCTGTAATAAATTTAGCTTTTACTTTCCTCCCCATGGCAACGTACAATAAGTATGAAGATTGTCATGGATTTCTCTCTACATATATGACAAGTATAAAAATAATAAGGTGAAACATAAGGGTTCAAGGCTCAACACGCCTATGATGTTTATTTTGGTGAAGAGAAACTTCCCTCAACAGAGAAAACAGTAAAAGTGGAAATTATGGTTTTATTATGGAGCTGTAGACACCCTCATAACCAAATGTTAAACATATCCATCCACTGCAAGTTGACTATTTTTTTAAAGTTTTGTGTTTTTTTGTTGAGTTTTACCTAACCTTTGAAAGTACAACATTGCTGTTGCAGTTCTCCAGTTAGTGAGTTTACAGATCTTGCACAAATCTACAGAAAAACTGCTTATAAGCCTTTAAATATTCATATATTTTAAACCCACGTAAAGGGTATGCACTTAGTCAAAACACAAGACAGTGAATAATGTCTGGATAAGTGAGTGCTTGTTGTTCATCTGGAGCTGTAATCCAGTCCTAATCTGCCTACTCATATTGACCTATAGGATTTATCAAAGGCAATTTCCCGATGGGGTCCTTTTTCATTTTACTTTTGTTTTTACTTTTTTTTTCCCCCTTCCTGATCATACTTAAGCCATTAAACTATTTTGTCTTTCATTATAGGTGACAGGTGCCATGTAACAGGTAGTAAACAAACCAGAGGAATTCCTTAGTTTTTCACTACTGCATAAACACAGTTCCTGAAACAAGGCCCCTGTTTGTCAACACTCCCCACAATCTTCATTTTTTTAAAATATATTTTTTAAATGATACTTTACATTAAAAACCAAATAAATAGATATTTCCTTGTCCAACAGCTGTGTTAAATCTAAAACACTAACATTTCTGCTTTTTTTATATATGCCAAATATGAAACAAAACTGTATGTCTTTGGCATTTAAATTTGTGACATGCCATAAATACAGAAAGGCAATAGGGGA
The DNA here is from genome assembly GCF_963930695.1 of Labrus bergylta. Classification (NCBI taxonomy): domain Eukaryota; kingdom Metazoa; phylum Chordata; class Actinopteri; order Labriformes; family Labridae; genus Labrus; species Labrus bergylta. The sequence continues at coordinate 9,843,709 of NC_089201.1, read as the reverse complement.
AAAATATCCTTATTTTCAATGTGAAATTAACTTACTGTAAACTTTACAGTAAGTTAATGTCATCTTTATGTGAACAATATACAGAATTGCAAATGCTGTTCATCCTGTCTCCGATGTGCATCTGGTCCCAGCACCACATCAACATCAAGTGATGCCCTCTCTGGCTTTACATCGAAGGAATAGTCTCAAGTGGTGTATCCAGCCCTGGCATGCCACCACATCAGTGTCAACACAGGCCTCTTCCATCGCTTGGATGATGATGATGTAGCACAGACATACAGTAAACCAGTACAGTACCTATTTTGTAACTATTAGGCTAATGTTTGCACTGGAAAATGTAACTAATTATAGTGCACTCTGCTTCACTCTTACAGAGATTTCAAATGACACAGTGAAGCTGTTTCATGAAAAGTTGACTCTGCTTCAGTAGATGGCTCAGTGTGGATTCACTTACCCTGTCTGTGTATGTTGTTACATTTTGTGTTCGTAATTATGTGCTGTTTCCGTGACTGTATGATATATTGTTCCTGTCCTTCTGTGAACAGGCAGTTTCTTCCTCTTGTGAGGGGTTGCCTTACAATTCCGCAAAACAGAACATAATATTTAGGGTCCACTGTAAGATCAGTTAAAATTGTATAGAGATGGTCAGATTCCTTACCTGTTCTCATTTTGAAATGCCTGGATGACATCCTCCTTTTAGTCGAACACCTCTGCCTCCAAGTCTCCATTGTCTTGCACACCAAAGAGCAAACCTGAGTCTAGTGTATGGTTATACACTATAATTGTTAATTGAGTGTTGTTTCAGTGACAATGTTTAGCAAGATACACACATAGTCTTTCAGGTTTGAATGTTGTGTCTAATGAAGATAAAGTGTGTGTGTGGTGTTTAGCAAAAAACTAAGGGCCTGAAAGGATTGTGCAGCCTGTGTGCTTTCCTAAACGCATAGTATGAAAATTCTGGGGTGTTCTCAATCACAACATTTGCAAAAGTTGACGTCGAGGCTGGCAGGGAATCATGGGACTGATTTTCCCCACGCTTCTCCACCCCAACCCCAATGAAAGCAAACTCTTGAGTTGCCCATAGTCAAATCGAAGGGGGAAACAGACAGGAGGAAGAGAATATATTTACAGATGATGTATCCAAGTTTCCTATACATTAGGTTTTTATCACAGCAGCACATACAGCAACAGTAAGGCAGCTATGCAGTGATCTTTGATGTAACGTTCAGTGTTTCTATGGCAACGATAAACATATAGTGTCTGTCATGGCAGCACGTCATCACGTCTTGTCACACCTATAAAATTACAGATTTCTCTGTCTCTGTTGGAAATATTTGAGGTAATGTTAGTACTCAAAAATATAAAGAGGTTTAGTAATTTTTGATTAATTTAGATATTTTAGAGTAAACATTCTACATATTGTACGTTTAACATGTGCAAATGAGTCAAAAATATACCTGCTTCTTCTCCTCCCTTCATACATTTGTCCACCTCCTTTTCATCTATGCTTATCTCCTTTAATCCTCCCTCGTTTAAAGAAAAAGCGTTTGTGGAAGCAGACTGGAAGACACATTGCATCAACAGGATTTAGTTAGTGTGAATTATTGATGAAAGAGGAAGAAGGATGTTCAATTTCCTGAGCTCCTAAATCAGCCTTAAGGCAACCGCAGCAGCACTGTGATAACACAATATGCTTAAAAAAAAAAAAAAGGTGTAGTCAAGAGAAAGGAAAGAGCAATTATAGGGAAACAACTCAGCTACAGAGAGAGTGTAAATGATGAATGAAAGACCAAGCAAAGGACAAGTTCAGCACTAACAAACTCAAAGCCTCCCTGCTTTGTTGTTTTCTGACCCATGAATAAAAGGTCTCAATGCAGTTTGTGTCAGAGATGAAAAAATAAAAATATAAAATATGAAATAAAAGGTGTTACTCTTCCATACAGTACACTTGAGTAAACTAACATAATAACCGGGAAAGTTCTACATCAATTTTGTCTTAAAATGAATACTGTTAACAACCCTCCTAAGACTGCGACACAAGGAGCTCGAGGATCGAGATAATTATGTGGTTGTGTTTTGTTCGTTTATATTGGTTCTATTATCTGTAACAGTTAAAATATGCGGTGTAAAATCACCATGGTGAGCTACAGCTCAGGGGGACTGTTCTATTCTATTATAAGTAGACTTTTTGTCATTAGATCCAGAGAAGAGAGGCTCACTTATATAAACAGCTTAACATGAATCAAAAATGTTGATCACATGTTTTTGTGCTCTGGATGACTTCCTGTAGTGTGTGGGGGATGCGTGACTTTGACGGCTCTCTATCTGACATCAACAGGATTGTTTTGTTCCTGTCAAAGTCAGTTTTCATTGACAGGTAATCGAAAATGAGTGGCATAGCCCACTTTAAAACTGTGAGAGGACAAAGAACAAAAAACATAAATACAAGAAATCTCTTGAGTTAAATAACCCAAACTGCGAACCAGAATAATGTGTTTCTGAAGGACCTCATTCCCCACAACTCTTCAAACACAGCTTGAAATTTCAGTCACTCAAACTTGATTTGAATAGCACCAGTTTAAAATAAATGTTATTTCAAGACACTTCAAACAAGCAGGTCTATGCTCTTTGTTAGGTTGAGTAACATGGACTTGATTATCCCGATGAGCATTATTTCTGTTTTGATCACTTTTAGAATATGGACATGGACATTTGAATTCACACAGAGAAACCTGGTTATTCATGTCCCTGTATGCACGATATATACTAGTATCACAGTTTCTGATTACTGCATCTTATTTGTGCAGGCTTCTTATTTTTATTAGTGATTATATTTTACAACACAAACTGCAGCAGTTGTGAAATCTGGGAAAAATGAGACCACTGTGGCTTATTGCAGGCTTAGCACTTTTAAATGCCAACACTGGTTGCAGATATGACGTACAGTATCCAGCCTGTTTACAGGAGAAGAGAGCGTCAGCAAACATTAAACATGTCCTCATCTCTTTCTCACCTCACCTCTCTTGTTGGATTCTGAAATCAGGACATGATGTTTACATGCACAATTACGAAGATACTTTAAAAACCTGATCAAAACCCGGGACACTCAAGGCCATCTAAACACACTTGTTGTTTACAGAGACCAAATATTGATCGACACAGCTTCAAATACTTTTTCAAAAATGATTTTGTTTTACATTTGCAAACATTTTATTTTGGTTGTATGGGTTTTGCTTTTTTTTCAGTTCTGAGATCATTTATTGCATGGTTTTGAAAAGAAAACTGTTATGTTCCTGTTATTTAAGTGTTTATCAACTGAAATAAATGCCCTGGACTATAGACTCTAGAAAATCAGTTATCTGTAACCATAAGTGCACGAGTTGAAAATCCATTTTTTTTACATCTGGTTCAAGACAAAGATTAAAAACTAAGACATCTTCACTGTCTATAAAAGCAAAGGGCAAGATGAAAACATAATTGAATAAAAACACACAATGTTTCAATTATAAAGTTTACTTTTTCAATAAGCATTAACTCATCAATCAAACGTCCTGTGTACAGCACTGTCAGTCCTTGGTGCAGGTGATGGCAGGAAACATCATCCTGACATCAAATGAGAAGATTAACCGCACACAATAAGGCTGATTACTTCTTTTTATTAATTACATACTCAAACATATAAAGCATTTCGCCCACATGGCTTCTTCACCCGATAAAAAGCGTTGTTAGCGGTGAATCTTCTCATTTGCTGTCACATGTCGAGGTCATTTACTCGCCTTCACATCTTCCCAAAGGTTCTCAGAGGGTTCAGTGAGCAACACTAACCAGTGGCTGAAATAAAGAGGTGTAATATTCTTGTTAATCAGCCCCATGTGGTCTCTTAATGATGGCTGAAAAGTGAAGAAAAATTAATCACATAATGACTAGCCTGAAACAATCAATTCTTCAAGTCTCCAATCACCTCTTTTACAGGTTGAATATTAAGGTCACATGGACACACTCACACTCCTTGTGCTGTTCAAACATACACCAGACAAGATCGGAGACAAAGGCAACACTCTGAACACTACCTCCCGCTGTCCCTGGTGTATCTTGTATAAATTAGCTTTTAAGATAGACTTAAATGTGTCCTTGAGCCTTTTATCCCTGATCTCAACTTGATAGTGATCTGCAATCTTTAGTTCCTGTTCTTTAGCACAGCCATCCAAAAAACAAATCTGACAGCGATTAAAAAGACTCCTCCACATCTTACAATTTCAAACCCACGGAACAGTAAGAAAAAACACACAAGGCAAATATGAGCGCACCCAACTGGGAAGAGCCTTATTTCCCTTCAACGCATCATGGACAAACATTAGTCAGTGATTAAAAATGTGCTCAACAGTCTTTTCATCAACAATAAGGGGACAGTTCTAACGTTTATTTTGGGAATTAAATATGGTTTTATTGACCTGTTTCGTTTCTTCTTAAGTTGATTTTCTCCTTCTCGTGAAGTCATCGTAGTCAGACAATTGATGTTTTTCTGACTAAGCAAGATGTTGATGGAGATGACCATAAACTACCATAATAATTATTTCTCAAAGGGAGATAATGTGATGAAAATGTATAAATCGACTTCCTATGAGCTGATGTTAAGGTGATTTCAAACCTTTGTAATTAATTAACATGTGTGTATGGAAATGAATGAATGAATTAACATGTGTATGGAAATGAATTAATGAATTAATGTGTGTGTATGGACCACAGGAAGAATGGAGGATCCAATGTAAATAAATAGATAAATACATTTGAATGTGTCTTTGAGAAATTAAATGCATTTATGTTTTGTACTATGAGAAGGCAACACATACATGGGCATGTGGTTCAGGTAGTAGACTTGGTTGTATCTCAACCTGAAGGTCGAGGGTTTGATCCCCAGCTCCTGCAGCCACATGTTCGATGTGTCCTTGGAGAGACACTTAACCCCAACTTGATCCCGATGCTTCATCATCGGTGTATGAATGTGTTTGGATGGGATTAGTTTATAACTGATGGCCACATAGCAACCTCTGCCATCAGTGTGTGGTTGGGTAGATGTGACCTGTGGTGTAAAAGTGATTTCATTTGCCAGAAGACTAGAAAAGAGCGATACAAGCTCAAGTCCATTTACACGCTGTACACATGGGTATACCCTGCTCTACACCACTGGCTTTGTGGTTTAGGTTTGATAGTTGATTAGTTACTTAAACAGACTCGAATTTACACACATGCAAAACATCACTGATGTGACTGATTTACATGAACTACTTTGGCATTTTTTTATGTAAGATTGTTGATCTGATTGATGAAACTAAAGTTAAATATCATGTGGTTCTCTCTCCTTTGGGCTTCTCATGAAGGGGGTCGAAACGACATGTAAAATCAGTGTAGATGATGGAAAAAAAATCAAAATGGGTTAGGTAGCCATGGGTGCATACCATTAATATTATAATATTATTTATGTCATAAAACAATAATTAGAAATGCTTCTTTGTTTTGTTAAAACTGTAACACCATCTTCTCTGTGATCAGAAATGTGTTGTTTGTTTTGTGTGTATAAGTGTGCTGCAGAGGGCACAGAGCCGTATGTTTAGAATAAACAGACTTCATGCCACTTCAGGACAGGACAGAAAGGCTAAGGAGACCTCAAGCACTTTTTGTCCTTTCAACTCGCCAATCATCGTTTTATTGCAAATGCATTTTGGTGTCACATAAGTGTTGTGATGAGATTAACCCACAGAGACTGAAGAACAGTGGAGCACTCGTCAAATCCCACATTATGAACCCTTTTCAATATCAAGTGCATGTACAAACAAGCTGCAGATGATAACCATGAGACATAAGCACCTTTCATTATTAACAATGAACAGTGAGGAGGACACTGCAGGCTAAGAGGGCATGATACATGGTACTCCACTGTCACATGTTTATATTTGTTTGTTGAGCTTATTCGTGATGGACGGACCTTTGAAACTTTGAACCGCACATCTAAATTATCTTCAGGTACTGCCTACTCCATACTCAAACAGTATGCATACTGCCTACTAACCTGACAGTTGGTTTGCCGTTGGCTACATAATTATGCATGTCCTGTCTTTCGTATATGACTTCACTAACCACATTTCCCGTCCCAGCTATGATATTTTGTGTTTCACACTTTGTAAATTTGTTTTGCACTTCCCAGCAACCGTAGAGACATGTGTCATTTTGAGTTGTCTAAGTCCTCATGCCCTCTTAAGAAATGCAATTTATTAACACTGCAAAAAGCTGATGTTTTTGTTGTTTATTGATGAGATTGGCAGAATGAGCAGATTAACTGATATTAAAGTTAAACTTCTGATTGACTATGTAGTGCCCACCTCTGATTACAGGGTAGTAAGTCATGGTGCCAATGTAATTTTACCAGTCAAGTTTCTAAAGAACTATATCTTTAACTATACAACACAAAAGCATAAAGTAATAAGAAACCCAAACTGATTTATTTGGATTACACTCTTACTAAGATTACGTTCTTATATTATCCAGAAAACCATAAAACACAACAATTCAAATCTGACAAAGACAAGCTCCTCTGCCTGTTCTAACCATTCAACTAGCATCATGACAGAACTAAGTAGCTTACTTAACCCCTATGGAGTCTCTAAATGTCAAACCAAGCGTGGCATTTAAATCACTGTCAGTCAGTCATTGTGTCTCTTTCCCAACCTCACATAAACTGGGCCTCTAACTGCTGTCAAGACATAGGCTCTGCTTTTATAAGCTCTAATCAATCCACTTTTGTTGGTGTCATTATATTGAGTCTTAACACACACATACATAAGCAAAAGGCATCAGGGAGGATCAGCTGTTAACCCTGATTAGATAAAGGCATCATGCACAACAGGGAGACAAAAGCAGCATCATGCTGGAATTACATTGCACAAATTAGTAACTCTCCTGTTATAGAACAGTGTGAGCCTTGTTTTAAGAACCACAGTGTGTTTAACAGCAGCTTCACTACAGTCCCTTCATGACTGTTTAGATGCCAGTTAAGGCCTTAGCTACTCCTTTGTCGATGCTAAAATCACCGTCTGTCTTTACAGTCAAGTGTTGTATAATTAGGGCCCGAGCACGAACTGTGCAAGGACCCTCTTGAAACCCTAGTGATTATTATTCTTCTTTTTATTGTTCCTCCTCTTTGCGACCACTTTTGAGGGCCTGAACGTGCCCGAAAACTCATCAAACTTTCCACTGTCTTCAGGTCTCGCAATTTTTTTTTATATTTTGGTGGTTTCATGAAAAAAAAAAATCACAAAATGGCTCAGTGGCGCCCCCTTGAAATTTTCAAAATGGCCTCCCCATAAAGGCTTTTTTCACGTACACTCACGAAAATTGGTACGCATATTAAGCTTGTCGGGACGGACTAAAAATCCTCTTGCTGCGTTTCAAAAAACCCGACAGGAAGTCCACAAATTAAAGTTGAATTTCACAATAACGGCCCAAAATCACAGATTTCACCCTTCCTATTTCAGCGCACTTGCCCGAGGGCGCTCATCCGATCGACGCAAACTCAGTGTCCATGCGTTCTAGACAGGCTCAACATATCTCGCTGTGCGCTGTACGTTATTTTGTCAAAGGGCGTGGCCGTGGCGTGCATTTTAAGTTTTTAGAGCATTTTGGCAAGTTGCCAAAAAAGTTTGTGTTTATATCTCTGTTATCTAGTGTTCAATCACATTACAATTTCTCATGCATGATACGGGACCCGCCCTGAACACATCCATGATCTAAATTTTTTGATTAGTCACAGCGCCACTTGTTGACAACAGGAACTTCCTGCTTCTCAATTAGCATTAGCCATTGCTACACGGTAGCTCATTTTCCCCTCAAAATTGGTGTGCACCATGCTAACACCTTGGCCATACAACACTTTCAAGCTCAAATGCCTACGTCCAACGCTGTCGCCATACGGACATGTCGCTCGCCATCAAACAGGAAGTCATTTTTTCAGGGGCTTAACATAGTCGTACTGTCCCGAAACTTCATACATATGATCCTGATAGTAAGGTCAAACATGTTATACCGTTTAAGTGAGTGGGTGTGGCTTAATGGCTCAGTGGCGCCCCCTACAATATTTCAAACATTCAGCCACAGCAGCACGTTGAACCTACAATTCTGAATTTTACTATGCATTTCCAACATGACAAAACCTACAAAAAAGCCTCTTCAACCCACGCCCAAAACTCAACAGGATGTTTTTCCATGCTGTCTGGCTGCTCCCTCGCCCCCACCAGGCTCTCCAGTGGGGTGAAGTTATACTCAACAGCTTGCTCCAATTCCTGGATCTCTTCCTTCATTTTCTTGACAAGGCTGTATGTGGCGAGCTGGCGTGTCAAGAGAAGGTCAGAGGCAAAGATCTTGATTTAACTCAGCTTCTGAGGTAACTGCAACAGGAGCACAGTTTATTTACACACACAGGCCAGAGGTTTCTTGAAAGACTCTATATAAATCCAAGCTATTATTATTATTATTAGAGGTCTATAACTGCAACAGCTCTTACACTCGCTGTGTAACATTATGCATGAAAGGGTTTAGAGAGCAAGCTTTTGGGTGACATAAGCCCTGTAGAGATTGTGATTCCACAACTGAGCCATAATCAGTTCCACGGTCATTAGGCCTTTGTACTTACACAACACACCCATAGCAGTGTATAAATTGGTGCCTAAGTGTGTGAGTTCACATTGCGTTAAGGAAGTGGATGCATTGTGTGTAATCACACCGTGGGAGCTTCACATACACAAACACACACTCAGACATGCAGACACACACAGCACTGTTCCACACTTCTGGCTCTGATGTCACGCATTGCCACCGTCTTTCACCCATTACGCCTCTGTTACCACCTCCGATGCCGGATCAGGGGTGGAAGGACCTAGCCACACCATTACACCTCCATGCATTACACATGGTGTAACTGGCAATATGTAAAAGATAATATAATAATCTTCTGTTAGTGGATGTTTGAACTCCTTGCTTAAAGGACAGGATCTCCTACTAATGTCAGGATGAGCAATACATAAGATTAATTTGTAATTTGAACATGCAAAAGCTTAAACCTTATTTGAGTGACGATATCTGATGCTTCTGCTTTGTAACTACAGTATAAGCTATTGATGTAGTTGTAACCAGTGGTGTAGTGCAGGGTATATGCAGGTATACCCAGGTATTTTTCAGTCTCCATAGGGTATACCCACTTCTAAATCTCCTCCAAATCACACCAATGATTGATTGACAATATTCAGTCGTATGCTGCCAGTAAAGGGATGACCCTCCCTACTCCGTCTCTAATTGGCGATTATGCACTAACTAAATTATGCAAGCATAGTCTTCCATGTACTTTTCATAAGAGAGGCCGTTAATCCTGGACGTGTCACTTAAAGAAAATACATTTAAAAAAATTAAGAGTATACCCACTTCTTAAGGCATCACTACACTAGTGGTTGTAACTTATTTTAACATCTCCTCCCAATGCTAAGTGTCACAGATATGATGGTAGGCCTACTTGTACCTGCCACAGCCAGATCAGTCAAATTAGGCTGTAGAGGCAAAAAAAAAAATTTGTGGTACTTAAATTTTAAACTAAATATCTACAATGGTTGTGTTTTGATAGTAAATAAGTTTGACATACATTTACAAGTTTGACAGTTTTGCTTTAATCGAACAGCAGAAGGCCATCTAACTTTAGCACTGCATATTAATAGCATCAATATGTATCTCTGCTCCTCTATGGCTTCATCCCATAAGCCCTGTCTGCAGCCCAGTGATAGCACAGGGAGAACAGAAATCAGGGACACTTCTCAATCCCCTGTTTTTTTTTCTCTCTCTCCTTGCTCTCCTACAGCTGCTCTCCTGATGTGAAGATTGCTGCTCCCTGATGTTGAGATTGGGCTGCTCTCATCTACTCAGCAGTCGGCTGGTTTCTTGGTAATCTACAGGAGCGGGATCATGGGGCTCGCTTGGTGGAGAGATTTGTGTAAGCTGAAAAAGCCGAGACATTTCAGAGAACGACCTGCAACTATAACTACCATCACGTTTTCTGATGGGAACAGAGAAAAAAAGATTTGTCTCTTTCTTTGAGTTTGATCCTTTTTAAAAACGATTGAAGATGCCCCCTGCTGTGATCAGTTGGTCCACCTTGATAGAACTCAATCGAGCCCCTGCTGAGCGTGTGGTTGAAAAGAGCTACAGTAAGGGAAGCATTATGAATCCAAGCACCATGGTGCCCTGAGGGTCCTCATCTTTTAAAACCATTTTAAGTTTTATTTTATGCAAAGCTTATGGATCTACTTGCACTAAGGCACAAACCTTGTGAAAATATCCTTGGACACACTCCATGAACACTTTACAACACACATTAAAAATTAGTTCCATTGTTACCATCGGTCAATTTAAAAACAATCCAAAAAAGCGTGTTTATAACTCTCTCAACTTTTTATGCATGTTTATTTGTTTGTTTTTATTTAAGTGTTACTTATAATTATTCCCAAGAAGTGTATATCTGGCTTAAATATACTCCATTAAATGTACTCTCAATGTCATTATAAATGATGGCTTATTGGGAGATTAAATAAAGTTGAATGAAATTAATAAAAAAAGCAAAAATGATTTGAAAAAGGCCTAAACAATATATTTACAAGAACTAAAATTGAGTTCAAACTTTTTTATGACTTGCATCAATAATAAAAACATTAGGTTTGAAAGGTGCATGTGTTATGTTTGAACAAAAAATTAGATGAAACGCGTAAGGAGAGGACGTAGAATAAGAAGGAAAAAGCTTTATAAACGCAGTATCCTACTGTCATGTAGAAAAGGTGCAACGCAAGAGCTGTATAGTTGTGCAGGGCTGTGCATGATTAAGGTTTAGTGAAAATATATCAAAGTATTCTATTTACACATTGTGCATTGTGTTGTATTTTAAATTTGATGTCAAATGGTATTACCAAAACACACCTGCAAACTGGCCACATTTCCAGCTAAAACAGGAGGCCCTTGGGCAAAGGACTTTGACCTAGAGGGGATGAATAATGCCAGGTTCATCCACCAGGTCTGCTTCCTCTTTCCCAAGGGCATCTACAGTACAGACATGCCCCAGGAGTAAGATACAATTTGTTACACTTCCAAAAGACTACAGCAAAGGAAGAGAAACAAATGAAATACATAGAGGATTCGTAAAAAAAGAGAGGGGAAGAAACAGAAGCAAGTCGATACAAAGAGTGAAATCTTATAAATAACAGACAAGAAGCAGTTTATTGCATAATCTATTTTGTCTGTTTTTTTTTCCTAAGGAAAAACATAATACAAAAGAAGTTTTCAAACAGCTAGTTAATTCAATTTACTGAATCTGAAAAAAGTGTGGGAAGAAGTTTAAAATTATTTAATCCGAACCCTTCTGCCCATTAACAATATAAAAATATTTACACATTTACATAGAGAGAGAGGGACTTGAATTTGAGACTCTGACTCGAGTTGCACTTAGGTAGCACACACATGTGACTTGAGACTTGACCTTACAATAAAATGGTCTTGATCTTTCTAAATGTCATGGACCATTCTATGAGGGAGGAGCCAATGTGAGTGGCGTTTAAGGGCAAAGGAGCCAGTTGCAACATATGTACCCTGTTCAGGACAAAACCTTAACCTAGTGTTGAACAATGCAGTGACATTTTCTTCCAGAAGTGGCACAGTTTTATGACACCATAAAACATGTATATGTTTTTGGGTCACAGCATCAAAAGGCTCAATGGCATCATCTCCACAGAGCTCACAGCTCGGATGTGACACTAAATCGACTCTGGCCCATTCGCTGGTCATCTAGATAAAAGTCTATTGTTGCTTTACAGTACAGATACAGTATGTGTATGTAATTAAAGCACTGACTAAAATATCTCTGACCAATGACTAAAACGATGAGCGTGCTGACTAAAGAAAAAAATTGAGAAATTCATAGTCATTTTTCTAGTGGGTCTGCAGTGGTTCTGCAGACCAAAGTATTGAAGAGTGTAAACGCTGTCTCTAACATGCTCCAAGCCACAAACAAACATTAACATAAAGAAGGCAGTGACATTGTTGGAGAAAACCATACAGAGCCTGTCAGAGTACCTTGGTGCTCACATCACAGAAAAATGGAAAGCTCAGACTACCTTTGAAAATGTAAGTCAGAAGAACATTTTGACGTGCTGCTATCCAACACAGAGTCAACCATTTTTAACTTTAATCTGTAAACAATAATCACCCAGCTCTCCCAAAGATTGAACAGTATGTGAGCAACCTCTAACATACTTGAGGCCCTACACTCTATGACCCCTGAGCTCGCAGAGCTTTATGACAAGGCAAAAATGTCTCATGATCATCTACAACATGGACATAGGATTTGCATTTCCTGTGCAACTGCTGTTATTCAGGGCCTGTTTCGGAGTTGAGATTGCTCGACAGTCCTCAGTCTCCAACCCATGGTTGGTACTATGTACTGTATATATACATCTCTTTTATGTGAATATCTGTGTGTGTGCGTATGTGTGTGCTTCCTAACTACGGAGCCTAAGGACCTGTCATAAAAGCTGCACTGGGGCCCATCATTACTACCTTATGCCACTGAGGTTGAGTGACATTTGTTTAGCCCTAGCTATTTTTGCAGATGCAATGCTTCTCCATCTCCTTCTGCTGTTTGAAATAAAACCAAAACACCCTCGCAACAGGCACTGACATATTGTCCTGGTAACGTCAATTGGAGCCAAGCCATGTGCAGAGGGGATCTGGCTGGTGGAGCCACAGAACACAGATGGGAGCTCTAAATCTTTTGGCATTACTTTTAGAGGTCTGTTGTCTGTCTTTTTATGTAGTTTTATGGTCCTTATAATCCTGGCTGTAAATATTTGGATGTGAGGGTGAAGCTGGAGAGTAATGAGGGGTTAACAAACACAAAACGAAATGAAGGAAAAAAAGAAAAACACAGTGAAAGAGTTTCTTTCTTGTACAACATATTTTCAGATCACTGTGGTAGCAACTTGTCTATAACAAGGCTGTCTAGCCCTGAAGTATACCTGCTTTGTGTATTATTTTTCGAATTGAATCAACTATATACCAATTGAACTTCATGTTGTGTTAAAGATTACTTGAAACTACAGTTGAAAAATTACAACTTTTTAGAATAAAGTTTGCTTTTTAAAATCTTAATTTGTGATGTTTAATGTTCCTCCACATTGACTTTACTTTTCATAAACAAAGGATGTGTCCACTGCCATTTTACAGTCTACAGCTGATTGCCATTCTGTGGTTGCCAGGGCCAGAAGCTTCCAAACGTTATGAAGAAGAAAAAGGACAAAGTTATCATAATGACACAAACATGTCCAAAGTTAGTTTCCCGGTTGAGCTGCATTTCCTCACGGTTTGTCACTTTATCAAATGATGCAATCTGAGACCTTGAAAGTCTGACTATCTCTGACAGTAAAATTTAGATACACAGGTTAAGTCAACTGCTTTTGACTGCTGTCTGATTTGTAAAGATTAGAAAATAGCAGTTCCCAGAAACCAACTAGGGTTTGTAAGAAGAAATGCTGTACATTTTTAAGAGGCTTTAAAATATGGACAAATGTTGTTTTTTTTACTTGAATGAACAGATAGTGTATGTTTAAAATAGAATGGATATTCTTGGAAAGTGTTGAACTGATGCACCAGCATTTCCTTCTAGAAAAAGAGATAAATGTAGCCTGCCACACAGAGCAGCATGTAATATTCATACTCATGTACCATAATGCCTATACATTATGCATGAGTCATTCCACCACCTGTAATGTACAAGGGCCATCTGAGTAAACACCAATTGTTAATGTGCTCCGCTGGCTGCATTCCTTATTGCTAATGCATAGCTGCAGGCGCTGATGCAACATTATCTGTTCGTGTGGGGTCATATCCACTGTATGTTTTTAGCTCTGATATACCTATAATACTAAAGTGGGTGGGATGCTGGTGGCCTGGTGGGAGGCAACAGTCCTTAAAGCAGGCAGCCCAGGTCCCAATCTGACCTGTGGCTCCTTTGCCACGGCACATATTATTCCCCACTCTCTCCTTTTCCCTAATTTCCAACTCTTTTATCTACCCTGTCTCTCTTAAAAAGAAAAAGGTATAAAAAGTGCAACGGTCGAATTCAAACACACTTTGTCCTCTGTACATAGGGTGCAAATGCTGCATCAAAGTCGTTGATGAACATAATACTAAAAAGGGTAATTTATTTTTGTGAGTTTTCTAAACTGCCAAGTGCTTCCCCTGGATAAAACAAGCACATAAAGCAGAGGAGCTCTCCAATAAAATGTATTTTAAGAAGAGATGGTCACTGAGTTTGCTTACCTGATTTCCTCTGACAGCTTGTTTCAGAGCTTTGGGGCTTAAACTCTGAATGCTCTGTAACCCAGAGTTTTCAGATGTGCCTATGCCCAAGGATCTCAGAAGGACATACCAAAGAATGTATCTTTGTTTCTCTCTCTTTTTGCCATCTTAAAAATATAGCAAGAATCAAAGGAATTACTGTATGTCTTAAGATAACACAGAGAAACTTGTTCATGCTTTAATATTCAGCAGACTCGGTTATTGTATCAGTGTTTTCACAGGTCTGACTAAAAACCTGGCAGACTGCTGCAGCTCATCCAGAACTCTGCTGTCTGAGTCCTCACCAACACCAGGAAAGTAGAACACATAATACTAGTCCTCAGCTTCTACACTGGCTTCCTGCGAGTCAAAAGATAGATTTTGAAATCCTGCTCATCGTTTATAGAGCACTTAATGGTCTCAGGCAAAAACACCTTTCAGATTTTGTAGTTCCTAACGAGGCATCCAGACCTTTTAGGTCCTCTGGGACAGGTGTAGAGTGGTTTCATATTAGAGTACCAACCCAAGTACATTTGACGACAAAGTCGGGTTGATTAGTGTAATGTTAAGTAAGCAGTTAATAATGGGCTTACCTTAACCAGAGTCAAAGTTTAAAAAAAAAACCTTTTTACCCCAAGACAACATGTCTCTGCACATTTTACCCATGTCTTCATGCAGAAAACAGAATCAATTTAACTCATCAACCTTTGGCTATTTCTTTTTCAGAAGAGATCAGGGAGGAAACATTTTTTACAAAAGACAAAAAATGTCAGACACACATACACACACACACACACACACACACACAAATAAAATTGTCCTCATCACCATCTAGTTCATCTTCCTGCAGCATGTTACATATATATCTTTGTCTCTTTCCAGGGGAGTAAAATTCCTGAGACACAGCCATCACCTCCAAGT